>NW_028227272.1:9172500-9350000 GCF_978045245.1 Mus caroli
CATTTTTAGCACTGTGCCTTCTACCATGCTCAACACCCAACCTTTCTTTCACATGAGTTCTGGGAACTGAACTCTGGGTCATTGCATGTGGAAGGTTAGTAATTTACTAACAGACTGAGCTAGTGCCCCACATCCAAGCATAGATTCTTTGGGAGACTTAGGGGCTTAATGTCTGTGCTGAGGTGAGGATAGCTGATGGTCCTGCCAGCAGTTCCAGTTGGATTTCACTGCATCTAAAGTGAGTCTTCCTTTCTGAGGCACAGTCTGGGGGCTGGGCCTCGAGATAGCTTCTGACCCTACCACCAGCTTCCTGTGTCCTTTGCTCTTCCATGGCATTCAGTGTGCATCTGCAACGTTAAGATCTCCTCATAAAATAATTATCTGGAGGTTCTACAGACTCAAATAAGAAAAGGAGAAAATGAAACACAGCATCCTAGAGCTTCTTTAACCTCCAAATGTCAGACTGGATAAGATTTCTTCTGTAGCCATCAAGCAGCCTTGGTTCCAGACCATTCTCTTTGGAGAGAAGAGGACGTTAGGGGTTTACTTTTTGGCTTCCCGTGAATGACCATGTGCTTGAAAAGCCCTGTAAATTCCCGAAGACACGCTAGTTGAGGGTGAGTGGCAGGACAAGATATCTGTACACATGAAATTGGGTCTGTACCCCTGTCATTGTTTGTAACCACAGCATTGAGGCTCCTGAGGTATTGTTATTTAAGAAAAATTGGTGAAGACCAAGTTGTTTATATAGTGTCCAGTAAATATTGGCCTCAGAGAAAAAATTAGCCACAGCAAATTCCCTCTTGTCCATCCTGTCTCACTCCCAATATAGAGCAAGCATAAACACACGGGAGGTGAGATATAAAAAAAGCAGTCACTTGGAGAATTTATGTTGCTCTCATCTGTTGATTCAATAGATATTGAACACTGGTCTCTGAGTACTGAAGTCTTTGCATTTAGAAAGTAAAGAGTCAAAATTAGGAAATGACCCCATTCTACAAAACTCCTGACCAAACCCTAAATAAAATAAAAATAAAGGACAAAAATCAAATACTAGACAAAACAAATCATGACTTCTGTATTCAAAATACCAAGGAAGGATGAAATAAAAATACAAACTTTTCCCTAATGTGCTCTATAGCTATAATTGATTAAGAATTGGAAATGGGATTTTAGAGTAGTAGGTTATTTTTATGACATGGTTAGGACATATAAACTATTTCAAGAACAACTAAATGGACACTCGGTATTAATCTCATAGCCTAAGAACTAAACCACTATAAATCCAACTGAAGCCTCCTGTGTGTCCAGCCCCTTCATGCCCCCCTCTGGAGGAGCTACTGGCTTCATTTGTATTTGTCTTAGCATACATTTATTCTGCAGGGGCAAATCTAGCTCAATAATGAAATATGAAAGAAAAGTCATTTTGTAGACTACCATGTCATAGGAACAAGCCAACAGTGAAGAAGTCTAATGGGGACTGAGAATTAGAATCTTGTTTGAAAATTTCCACAACTTACAAAGAGTACTTTGTTTTGTACATCAGCATCCAACATGTATGTGACAGTTTTGTCAAAATGCTTTTGAGTTGCAGATGGTAGATGCCTATTTGGAATTCAAGTTTGAGGATATAAAAAAGAATGATCCTGGGCTAGAAGGTGTTGCTTCTCTTTTGTCTATTTTGGTCTGTGTACTGATAATTTTTCTTCTATGTTGGCTTCTGCCATACCAAAGGTATTCATAGTGCTATCAGACTGAGGATATATATTGCACTGAAGGTCCTGAGATCATTATATAATCAATATACAAACCAGTCTTTCTAAAGCATTACAGATCATTTTGGACAAGATTTCCCAACCTTGTCATCTTCATTAGTTTAGAACCCACTTCCCAGCGCTGGTGTTCCACTTGATTTTACTTGTGGAAAAAAAAACAAACAAAAACAAACAAACAAACAAACAAAAAAAACAAAACTTCATTGCATGGATTGTCCTGAGAGAGGATGAAACCATTGTGTTAGTATTCTCTGAACATGTTGGCCAAACTAAAATGCATGATGTATGTATGTATGTATGTATGTATAATAAAAGTCATGCAAGCTTTCCTAGAACAAAAGTTTTCATAGAGAAACCATACCTCAAACATAATATATATAAAATATTAATCCATATGCACCATACTATGTATTGTGCTTTATGTGTTAGAATAACACTCAGAAAATTTGAATTTTGGTAAGCCATAAAATCTTTTTACACAGGTCCTTTAATTTTTTTTAGTATACTTAACCTAAATATCATTGTTTATCCACAATTTCAATTTAGGTGAGAATCCTCTATTTTATCTGGAAAACTTAAATAACTTCTATGAATACATGTCTTCTCCTTCTCAGTCCTTGGGTATGGAAGGATGCGGCCCAGGTGCAGTTAATTACTTTGAGCCATGCTTATTAAACAGAGCTGACAGATGACAGTGACACAGGCAGTCAACAAAGGAAGATATGAGTAGGGAGATGCAAGGTCCCCACTCCAGAACGCTAGGTCTCGCAGACCTTCCAGTGAGTGGAGTTTTTCTGATCAGTGTTTTCCCCCCTCATTTTTCTACATCAAAGATAAGAACATGAGTTCTGATAGCCACCACCAGGAGTAGTTTTATTCTGATGCCCACCAACATGTGTAATTTTATTATCTTTTTAACATGACAAAATAAAATCTAATAGCATGAAGCAATAAAAACCTATCACATCAAAATTGTACGGGCAACCCAACAGGAGGAAAAGAGTCCTATGAGCAGCAACAAAAGTCAGGAACACACTTGATCTCATAGTCAAGAGTTCCATAACCCTACTAAGCTGATAGCTATAATATATACTTGGAGGACCTGATATATAGACCCAAGTAGGTCCTGTGCTTGCTGCCTCAGTCTCTGTGAGCTCATAAGGTCCTTGCTTTGTTGATTCAGAGGGCCTTGTTCTCCTTCTGTCCTCCATTCCCTCTGACTCTTACAGTCTTTCCACGTCCGCTTCTCTGTGATTCCCTGAGCTCAGGGAGGAGGGATTTGATGGGGTCCTCCTATATAGACACTGGCTCTCCAAGTAATGTCTGGCTGTGGGTCTTTGCACTTGTTCCCATCTGCTGCTGGAGAAAGCCTCTCTGATGATGACTGGACAAGGCATTGATCTATGAGTACAGAGGACTCCCATTAGAAATAATTTTATTGATACTTTTTTGATAAGTTGTGTTTGGCTTTACTCTAGGTCTCGGGTTATCTGGTCTCTGGTCGTTGGTCACTCAAGTGGCGTCAGGTATGGGTTCCTTCTCATGGAGGAGAACTTCAAGCCAAACCAGAGATTGGTTGCCTAATCCCACAAGTCCTGTGCCACCATTTCCCTAGCATATTTTGCAAGCAGGACAGAATGTAGGTCAAAGTTTTTGTGGCTGGGCTGGTTTCCATGGTTTCCATGTTTCTTACTTGTTAGCCTGCACCAAAGGACTAGAACATATGGGTGAAGGCTCAATGTAGGCACCAGCACAACTTCTCCATACTCAATGATTGTGGGCGTTGTCCTGAGCAATGGGACTCCACTGTTAGTGCTATCAGTTTATGGAGATCATCCCTGTGTCTTAGCATCAGCCTGGGTTGTTTGAGGATCTCCCTGGGGCTCACTGGCCAACAACTCAATTGAGCATAACCAAGCCCTGCCACTGGAAGCCTCACCTGGTGACAAGAGATGCCAACTGAGATGTCATTTACCTATTACTAGGAGTCCTCATCAGGATCAACTTCTAAGATTCTGGGAAGTTTTCATTACACTAGGTTTCCTCATTATCTCCCAAATGTTCCCCAATTCTATCTGCCTCTCCATGCACTCTCTCCCTCCACCCTAGCCCCCTCCCCCTGATTTACCCCACTCCTGTCCCCATCATCCCCCAGTTCACTCACAAAATCTGTTCAATTTCCCTACCGTGGGGAGATCCATGTGTATCTATCCTCTCTGGATCTGTGGATTATAGCTTGTTCCTTATTTATTTAATGGTTAACATCAACATATAAAGAAATCCATACAATATTTATCTTTCTTGGTTGGATTACTTCACTTAGAATGATTTTTTTCTAGTTACACTCACTAACCTGCAAATTTCATAATGTCATTGTTTTCAACAGCTGTGTAGTACTCGATTGTGTAAATGTAGCACATTTTCTTTATTCTGTCAAATAACATCTTGGTGGTTTCTAGTTTCTGGCTATTATGAATAAAGCTGCAATGAACATGGTTGAGCAAGTATCCTTGTGGTTATATGGAGTGTCCTTGGTGTATATGCCCAAGAATGATAACTAGATCTTGAGGTAGGTCAATTCCCAATTTTCTGATGTTAGCCATGTTAGTTTCCAAAGTGACTGTACCTGTTTGCACTCCCACCAGCAATGAAGGAGTGTTTCTTTTGTTCCACATCCTTGCCAGCATGAGCTATCTCTTATGTTATTAATTTTAGCCATTCTGACAGTTGTAAGATGGAATCTCAAAGCAGTTTTGATTTAGATTTCCAAAATCTGTAAAGAATTGTGTTGGAATTTTGATGGGGATTTCATTGAATCTGTAGATTGCTTTTGGTAGGATGGCCATTTTTTACTATGTTAATCCTACTGACCCATGAGCATGAGAGCATCTTTCCATCTTCTGATATCTCCTTCAATTTCTTTCTTCAAAGACTTGAAGTTTTGTCATACAAGTCTTTCACTTGTTTGGTTAAGGTTAACCCCAAGATATTTTGTATTATTTGGGACTATTGTTTCCCTAATTTCTTTTTCAGTCTGTTTGTCATTTTTAAGAAGATAATCTTGTATGCAGCTACTTTGCTGAATGTTTTTATGAGCTGTAGGAGTTTCCCTGGTTGAATTTTTAAAGTCACTTATATATACTATCATATAATTTTCGAATGATACCTTGACTTCTTCATTTAAGATTTGTATCCCCTTGGTCTCCTTCAGTTGTCTTATTGATCTAGCTAAAACTTTAAGTACTGTGTTGAATAGATAGGAAGATGGTGGATACTCTCATCTTGTTCCAGATTTTAGAGGAATTGCTTGGAATTTCTTTCCCTCTAATTTGATGCTATCTATAGGCTTGTTCTAAATTGTCGTTATTATGTTTAAGTATATCTCTCCCTTGTATATTTATTCTCTCCAGTACTTTTCATCATGAAGAGATGTTGAATCTTGTCAAAGGTCTGCACCTAATGAGATGATCGTGTAGAATTTTCTTTCAGTTTGTCTATTTGGTGGATTACATTTACAGATCTCTGTATATTGAACTATCCCTGAATCTCTGGAATGATTGTAGTGCTGGATGGTTTTTAAATGTGGTAGTGGTTTGCAAGTATTTTATTGAGGATTTTTATATCTATGTGTATAAGAGAATTTGATTTATAATTTTATTTCTTTGTTGGGTTCTATGT
Organism: Mus caroli; assembly: GCF_978045245.1. Lineage (NCBI taxonomy): Eukaryota > Metazoa > Chordata > Mammalia > Rodentia > Muridae > Mus > Mus caroli. The sequence continues at coordinate 9,177,954 of NW_028227272.1, forward strand.
GGTTTGGGTATCAGAATAACTGTGACCTCATAAAATAAATTGGGCAATGCTCCTTTTGTTTCTGTTTTGTGGAATAATTTGAAGAATATTGCCATTAACTCTTCTTTGAAAGTCTGGTAGAATTGTATCCTAAAATCATTTGGTTCTGGGATTTTTTTAGTTGGGAGACTTTTAATGAATGTTTCTATTTCCTCAGGAGTTATAGGACTATTCAATTTTTTTTATCCTATCTTGATTAATTTTGGTAAGTGGTGTGGGTATTCTGTCTAAACTCCACCCCCACAGTTCCTGGCACAGCCAGGTAAGCTCCTCCCCACAGTTACTTAGCAACAGCTAGGTAGGCTTGGCCCAGTATAAAAGGGGCTGCTTGACCTCTCCTCTCTTAAGCTCTTGCCTATTTCTTGCCTCTTGTCCCCTTGCTCTCCCTCCCTCCCCATTCCTTTTCTTTCTCTCTCCATGTGGTCATGGCCAGCCTCTACTTCTCTTCTCTCTCCTTCTCTCAGCCTTTCTTTGCCTCTACTACTCTCTTAACTCCCTTACCCATGCCCTGAATAAACTCTATTCTATACTATATCAATGTGTGTCTGGTCCCACAAGGGGAAGAGATGCCTTGGCATGGGCCTGCTGAGGTACCCCCTTCCCCCACACCTCACTAGAGCATATTCTTACAGTTCTTTCTCTTTTTATAGTCACAACAAGTGGTACCTATTGAGAAAAGTACTTATTTCTTTTAGATTTTCCAATTTGGTGGAGTACAGCCTTTTAAAATATGTCCTTCTGATTCTCTAGATTTTGTTGGTGTCTGTTGTTATGCCCCCTTTCATTTCTGATTTTGTTAATTTATATATTCTCTCTTTGTCTTTTTAGTTACTTTGCATAGGGGTTTGTCTATCTTGTTGATTTTCTCAAAGAACCAACTCTTTGTTTAATTGAGTCTTTGTTTCTATTTATTGATTTCAGATCTGAGTTTTATTTCTTGTTCCCTTTGGGTGTGATTAATTTTTATTGCTTTAGAGCTTTCAACTGTGCTGTTAAGTTGCTAGCATAAGATCACTTTAAAAAAAATATAGGTAGTTAATGCTATGAATTTCCCTCTCAAAACTTCTTTAGTTGTGTCGCATAAATTTGGGGATATTCTATATTCATTTCATTGAATTCTAGAAAGATATTTATTTCTCTCTTTATTTCTGTCTTGACCCATTTTCATTCATTAGAGAGTTGTTTAGTTTCCATGAGTTTGTAAGCTTTGCATTGTTTCTATTGTTGCTGATATCCAACTTTAATATGTGGTGATCTAATAGGATGCTGAAGTTATTTTGAGTTTCTTGTATCTTGTTGAAACTTGCTTTGTGTTTGAGTATATGGTCAATTTTGGAGAAAGTTCTATGAGATGCAAAGAAGGTATATTATTTTGTGTTTGGGTGAAATAGTCCATAAATATCTATTAGGTCTTTTGGTTTATAACATCTGTTAGCTTCAGTATTTCACTCTGTACTTTGTCTACATAACCTGTCCATTGATGAGAGTGGGATATTGAAGAAGTGGTATACTTTATGTATAGGAGGGTTAATATGTGACTTAGGCTATGGTAGTATTGCTTCTACAAACTTGGGTACCCCTGTATTTCAGCCATACACTTTAAGAATTGAAATGTCATCCTGGTGGATTTTTTCCTTTGATTATCATGTAGTGTCCTTACCCATTTCATTTGATTAGTTCTTGTTTGAGGTCTACTTTTATTAGATATTAATATGGCTGTATCATCAGCTTGCTTCTTAAAGTCTGTTTGCTTGGGGTCTATTTTCCTAATCCTTTACCTCATGGTAATGTCTGTCCTTGATGTTGAGGTGTGGTTTTTGCATGCAGCAGAAGGATGGATCCTGTTTTTGCATCCAGTTTCGTAGTCTCTGTCTTTTTATTGGGGAATTGAGACCATTGATATTGAGAGATATTAATGACCAATGATTGTTGATTCCTGATATTTGTTTGTTGTTGATGGTGGTAATGATGTGTGTGTTTGTGTGTGTTTCCCTTTTGTTTTTACTGGTGTGAGATTATATATTTCCTGTGTTCTCATGGTGACAGATAACCTCTTTAGATTAATGCTTTCCTTCTAGTATCTTCTGTAGGGCTAGATTTATATATAAATATTGTTTAAATTTGACTTTATCATTGAATCTCTTCTTTTTTTTTTTCTATCTCAGTAACTGAGAATATTTCAGTGTATAGTAGACTGGGCTAGTATCTGTGGTTTTTAGAGTTTACAGCACATCTGTCCAGGCCCTTCTGGCTTTTAGAGTCTCCACTGAGAAGTCAGGTAAAATTCTAATAGAATAGTTCTGCCTTTATATATTTCTTGGTAACTTTTTGCAGCTTTTAATATTCTTTCCTTGTTCTTTATGTTCAGTGTTTTGATTATTATGTGGTGAGGGGGCTTTCTTTTCTGATTTTTTTTTTTTTTTGGTATTTTGTATGCTTTTGTACCTGTATAAACATCTCCTTTTTTAGATTAGAAAATTTTTTCTTCTATGATTTTGTGAAAATATTTTCTGGGCCTTTGAGCTGGGAATTTACTCCTTCCTCTATTCCTATTATTCTTAGATTTTGACTTTTCATACTGTCCTGGATTTCCAGGATGATTTTTTTTTTATATCTATACTTTTTTGTTTATTTCTTACATTTCTTGCTAGGTAAAAGACAATCTGAAAGGTAGAATACTGTATGATTTCAAATGTATGGCATTATAGACACTTGTCAGCACCCACAGATTATTTAGCACAAGCAATGAGTTCTATACTATAGTCAATAATATATCAGTGCTGGCTAGACAGTGTGGTACAGGTATGTAAATCCCAACACTTAGGAAGACCACCACAAGTTTCTGGTCTCCTAGATTTTCCAGGTCAACTATAGTTTCTACATCATAAAGCTTTACTCAAAAAGAAAAAAAAATATTAAAAATATACGTTTTGCTTGGTAATTTGAAACTGCTCCCCATCCCCTCCAAAAAAAATCTATGAAAAAATAAAAGTATAGCAAAACAAACCCACTAAAACAAAATCATTTCTCAGATAGCTAAGCATTTAGCAAATCCAAAACAAGACCATGAGGCTATGGCAAGATGGTAGGTTTTAGGAAGGTGTCATTAGATAGATGGCTGCTGATTTGTCGGCAGATTGTCCTCTCTGCTGGAAAAGACAGGAGCAGGGGCTTCTGAAGACTGATGTCCAGGTTTTTTAGCCATTATAGAGAACATAGAATGTTTTTCTTTGCTTCTTCCCTTCCCTTCAGATCAGAGTAAAACCTTGATATTGCCTAAGGCAGCATATTTGGGGATAGTGCATTTTTCTTTGTATGGCTTCTAATTTCAAAGTTTCTCATGATCTTCTTGTTGCTGTGAACAAATTCAGGACATAACAAATTATCTTTCACTCCTGGTTCTTGGACAACACAGGCTGGTAAAAGAAAGAGAAAATTTATCCCTTGGGGAGTGTCTGGAACCCAGGAACGAACAGCATGAAATTGCAGGCAAATCCAGCCTTTCCTATCTGCAGGGCACTGCCTTCCATGGACCACACACCATCTGAATCCAGTGGTTTGTGGCAGAAAGGCCTCTACAGAAGAGGGAGAAGGACAGCGATTCACAGACACTGGCTGAGCAACTCTCAGCAATTCTTCTCCAGGCTGCAAATATGGACACCTAAGCCCCTGAGATGAAGGTAGACTTTCCAGTGTACCATTATCCTGCTTCCTACTTTAGCAACTGCTTAAAGGCCCAATTCCTATGAAGACTATCTTGGGTTTCTTGGGAACCAGCTTCATTCTGGCCTCATGAGCTGTGTTGGGAATATATCATTCTTGTATAGAATATGAATGTCTCCAAAACCTCAAATAAACCTCAACTTTCTTGCCATCTGTACTCAAGTTATGATAACGAAACCATTCCGGAAGAATGTTCTGGAACACATCATTAATAGGAGGCATGGTGGCCAGAGGAGAGGTGCTTGGTATGGTTCTTGTTGGGTTTTGATTCCCTCAGACCTCACCAGAGAACGGACTGGTGGTTTGTGGTCTATGGTTGAAGAAACATTTGATTCTGTAGGATATTCTGTGGTTGGCTCCTCAGTAAATGGGACCAGTGTTAAAATCACACTTTCTTCATCCAATTTTTTCTCAGATTGGTCCTTGTTGTAAGTGTCCTGGCCGAAGTATGACACTTTCAGGCAGGCTTGGGCAAAGACAAAGGCAGCAGTTGAGTGAATGCCGACTTCTTTTATAGGTCTATTTATACATTTTTTCTAATTAGTTATTTTATTAATTTACACCTCAAATGTTCCCCCCAACCCCCCTCAGAGTTCTTCTCCCATTCCCCCTATTCGCTCTGAGAAGTTGCCTCTCCCCCACCAGATATCCCCTCACCCTGGGGCATCAAGTTTCTAAAAGATTAGGCACATCCTCTCCCACAGAGGCCAGAAAAGACAACCTTCTGCTATATATGTGCTTTGGACCAGCCCTGTATGCTCGTTGGTTGGTGGCTTAGTCTCTGAGAACTCCCAAGGGTCCAGGTTAGTTGACACTGTTGGTCCTCCTGTGGAGTAATCATCAATTAATACTTCACCTAACTCTTCCATAGGAGTCCCCAACCTCTGTCCAATGCTTGGCTGTATCTGCATCTGTCTCAATCAGCTGCTGAGTAGAGTTTCTCAGAGGACAGCCATATTAGGCTCCTGTTGCAACACAGCATAACATCAGTAATAGTGTCAGGGATTGTTATCCACCCATAGAATGGATCCCAGTTGGGCCAGTCACTGGTTGGCCATTCCTTCAGTTGCTGGAAGCCATGGCCTCAGCCATGGCCTTGTGGATATATTCTAGTTTACTTAAAAAATCATGAGAGAACATTCGTTGTCATAATAGTAAGAATGTTTGTGGGAAAAGAGGACACTGTGACCATTGGTTCCAGGAGCTGAAGATTGCCACCTGACCTTCAGAGAGCCCCTGGGCTCTTCCCTCCTACCTTGGAGCCTCCTCTTGCTTATGCTTATATTGTCACTCCTGAATAAAGTTTTTAGAGCTTGATCAGAATGATTGACTTGCCTTCATTCTTCGTGTCTCTTGTCCCTCCCCCCCCCTCTTTCTCCTGCTCTGGGTCCCCACTGTCCCTGCAGGTCAGGGCATTCAGTCTCTGCTCCATTTTGTCCCTGCATTAATTTTACATAGGAGAGACGTTGGGTTGAAAGATTTATAAGTGGTGTTTTAGTCAGGGTTTCTATTCCTGCACAAACATCATGACCAAGAAGCAAATTGGGGAGGAAAGGGTTTATTCGGCTTACACTTCTATACTGCTGTTCATCACCAAGGAAGTCAGGACTGGAACTCAAGCAGGTCAGGAAGCAGGAGCTGATGCAGAGACCATGGAGGGATGTTCCTTACTGGCTTGCTTCCCCTGGCTTGCTCAGCCTGCTCTCTTATAGAACCCAAGACTGCCAGCCCAGGGATGGTCCCACCCACAAGGGGCCTTTCCCCCTTGATCACTATTGAGAAAATACCCCACAGCTGGATCTCATGGAGGTACTTCCCCAACTGAAGTTCCTTTCTCTGTGATAACCCCAGCTGTGTCAAGTTGACACAAAACTAGCCAGTACAGGTGGGTTGGTGTCTTATCCCTCCACTGGGGGTGAGGGTCATGTCTGGGTGGTAGAGGTGATCACTTCAGATTCCATATCTCCACTGTTAGGTATTTTAGCTAAGGCCACCACATTGAGTCCTGAGATCCTCTCCCATCCCAGGTTCCTTTTTCTCTTCCCCCTTACTCCCATGATTATTTTATCCTTCCTTCTAAGTGGGATTTAAGCATAGTCATTTGGGCTTTCCTTCTTATTCTTCAGGTCTGTGGGGTCTATCATTGGTATTCTGAACTTTTGGGCTAATATCCACTTATCAGTGAGCTCATACCATGCATGTCCTCTTGGGTCTGGGTTACATCACTCAGGATGAAATTTTCTAGTTCCAGTCATTTGTCTGAAAATTCATGATGTCCTTGGTTTTAATAGCTGAATAGTCTTCCACTGTGTAAATAATCCACATTTTCCATATTCATTCTTCATTTGAAGGGCATCTAGTTGCTTCCACTTTCTGGCTATTATGAATAAGGCTGCTATGAACATGGTGGAGCACTGTCATTGTAGTATGGTGGAACATCTTTTGTGTATAGGCCCAGGAATGGTATAGCTGGGTCTTCAAGTAGAACTATTTCCAATTTTCTCAGGAACTGCCGGATTGATTTCCAGAGTTGTTGTACAAGTTTGCAATCCTACCAGTAATGGAGGAGTGTTCCTCTTTCTCCACATCCTTACTAGCATGTGCTGTCTCTTGAGTTTTTGATCTTAGCCATTCTGATTGGTGTAAGGTTGAATCTCAGGGTTATTTTGGTTTGTATTTCTCTGATGACTAAGGATGTTGAACATTTCTTTAAGTGCTTCTCTGCTATTTGAGATTTCTCTGTTCAGGATTCTGTTTTGCTCTGTACCCTATTTTAAAATTGGGTTATTTGATTTCTTGGAGTCTAAATTCTTGAGTTCTTCATATATTTTTTGAAATCATTAGCCTTCTGTCAGATCCTAGTGAAGATATTTTCCAAATCTGTAGACTGCCATTTAGTTCTATTGTCAGTGTACTTTGCCTTGCAGAAGCTTTTACGTTTTAGGTTTCATGTGGTCTCATTTATTAATTGTCACTCTTGGAGTCTGAGTCATTGGTGTTCTGTTCTTCCTTTCCAACTTGTATCCCTTTGTTCTCCTTCTCTTGTCTTAGTGCTTTAGCTAGAACTTCAAGTACTACATTGAATAGATAGAGGGAGAGTGGCCAGCCTTCTCTTGTCTCAGATTTTAGTGGGAATGCTTCAAGTTTCTCTCTGTTTAATTTGATGTTGGCTATTGATTTGCTGTATATTACTTTTATTACGTTTAGGTATGTGCTTTGAATTTCTGACCTCTCTAAGACTTTTAACGTAAAAAGATGTTGGATTTTATCAAAGACTTTTTTAGCATCTAATGACAGGATTATGTGATTTTTTCTTTGAGTTTGCTTATATAGTCAATTACATTGATGAATTTTTGTATATTATCTATGTGTGTGTAATTATTTTCTTCTGGTTTGTTGTGCGATGATTAATTTCTTGTGTTTTCTTGGATTTAGTGTTGGAGTTTTCCTTCTAGAATCCTCTGTAGGCTGGATTATTAGAAAGATGTTGTTTAAATGTGGTTTTGTCATGGAATATATTGATTTCTCCATCTATGGTGATTGAAAGTTTTTCTGGGTACAGTAGTTGGGGCTGGCATCTGTGGTTTCTTAAGGTCTGTAAGACATCTATCTATCTGTCCAGGACTTTCTGGCTTTTAGAGTCTCTATTGAGAATTCATGTTCAATTCTGATAGGTCTGCCTTTATATGTATGTTACTTGGCCCCTTTCCCTTATAGCTTTTAATATTCTTTCTTTGTTCTGTACATTTAATATTTTAATTATTATGTGGTGGGGAGACTTTCTTTTCTGGTCCAATCTATTTTGTGGGCTTCTTGTATATTTATGTGTGTATGTTTATGGTCATCTCTTTCTTTAGGTTAGGGAAGTTTTCTTCTATGATTTTGTTGAAGATGTTTCTGGCTCTTTGAATTGGGACTCTTCACCTTCTTCTATTCCTGTTATTCTTAGGTTTGGTCTTTTCATTATGTCCCAAATTTTCTGGATTAGAAACTTTTTACACTTGGAGTTTTCTTTGACCAATATATCAATATCTTCTATGGCATTTTCTATGTCTGAGATTCTCTTCCATCTTTTGTATTCTGTTGATAATGCTTGCATCTGAAGTTCCTGTTCTCTTTTCTGGGTTTTCCACCTCCAGGGATGCCTCAATTTGTGATTTCTTTATTGTTTCTATTTCCATCTTTAGGTCTTGGACTTCTTCATTCATTTCTTTCAGTTGTTTGATTATATTTTCCTACATCTCCTTAAGGGATGTATTTGTTTCCTCTTTAAGGTCTTCTACTTGTTTGAGTGTTTTCTGTATTCCTTTAAGGAAGTTATTTATATTGTCTTTAAAGTCCTCTATCATCTTCAGGATATGGGATTTAAGATCAGAATCTGGTTCTGATTCTGATTCAGGTTTGTTAGGGTATCTAGGACTTGCTGTAGTAGGAGAGGTATGTTCAGATGGTGCCAAACAGCATTGGGTTCTGTTGATTATGTTCTTGTTCTTGTTTTTCACCATCTGATTGTATCTGGTGTTAATTGTCCTGGGTGTCCTGGGGGATTGGAACAGGAGAGCAGGCCTCCTGAAAGACAGGCAGAGTTGTGCAGTGGGGAAGCAGGCATGCCAATCAGCTCTGAGTGCAGGTGAAAGTTCGAACTGGAAGAGAGATGGAGCTTCAGCAGGGCCCGACAGAGCCCGTATCTGCTAGGCTCTGTGGTGTCCCTGCTAATGTGAGGGTTGGGATGAGTGTCTCATCTGTGTCCCTGGTTAGAGCAATCCTCCTGGGAGTGGGCACTCCTATATGTCATAGATACCTTGAATGTTTTTATCAGGAGGTTTATGTTGTTGTTGTTGTTTTCTGATGTAGCCATTTCTTTTATTGTATCTTCAATACCTGGGACTATCTTGTATTCTGTGGGTGAAGAGTTCTTCTGTAGTTCCTCTTAAAATGCTTTAATATTTTACTTTTAGAATTCCCCCAGTTTATATTTTATTTATTGATTCTATTTTTATTTTTATGTCTTGAACAGTTTTATTAACTCCCTTCAACTGTTTATGTTTCCTTTGATTTCTTCAAGGAATTTATCCATTTCTTCCAATTTCTTGTTTGTTTTTTTTTCCTGGATTCTGTTAAGGGATTTATTAATTTCCTCTTTTAGGAGCTCTGTCATCCTCATGTAGTTGATTTAAGGCTTTTGTGTGTGTGTGTGTGTGTGTGTGTGTGTGTGTGTGTGTGTGTGTGTGCTTCAGCTATGTTGTAACATTCAGGGTCTGTTGTGGTAGGATAGAAAGACTCTAGTGTGGACATGTTGCCCTGGTTGTTATTGATTATGTTTTTATGCTGGTGTCTCGGTATATGGGATGATACATGCTGATTTTTGGATTTTTGTTGGGTGGACATTTTATTCCTTGGTTTCTGTCTCCTTTCTGGATTTTAGAAGAGTATGACAATGGTATGTTGCCTGGTTTTCTGGTCTGCTCAGCTGGTGTATTCTCAGGGAATGGCTTCTGGTGTTGGAGGCTGGAATACTGGGAAGTGTTGGAGGAGCGAAGGTTGGAGCAGAAGGTCTTTCTGATCTCTTGGGGAGGATGTCAGAGGGGAAAGGGAGACTACAGTAGGTTTCCTGCTATTGAGCCAGGGATAAGACTTAGGAGATTCTGCTGCAGGGCTGGAGGTGAGATTAGGAGATTGTATCTAGATGAGCACAGAGAGAACAAAAGGTCTGAAGCCAGCTGTAGTAATAATAGTTTAATAAATTCCGGCACAGGTTCTGTTGTGTTTATAAAAAGATAAGGAGAGAGGGGATCTGTTTGGTGGTTGTGCAGTCAGGTGTGGAGGAAGGGGCTGCTTCTTTGGGCCCATTCTGCGGTATCCTTTCCCCCTGATGGACCAGCCATGGGGAGGGGAGCAGAGAGTAGTAGAGGCAGAGAAAGGGAGAGAGAGAGAGAGAGAGAGAGAGAGAGAGAGAGAGAGAGAGAGAGAGAAAGGAGGAGGAGGAGGAGGAAGGAGGAGGAGAAGGAGGAGGGGGGGAGGGGGCCGGCCATGAACACATGGAGAGAGAGGGAAGAGGGGAATGGGAAGAGGTGAGAGGACAGATGGAGAGCAAGAAGGCAAGAGAGCATGGGAGGAGCAAGCAGCACTTTTTATAGTGAGTCATGCACACCTGGCTGTTGCCATATAACTGTAGGGTGGAGTGTAGACAAAAATGCTAACAGGTTCCTTATTGCCTTAAACCATTTATGTTCCCCAATAAAATACACACACATACACACACACACGCACACGCACACACAGCCTTTATATTTTAATATGCCTTAAGTAGCACAATAGCTTGGCAACTGCCTAACCTCCATGTTGTTCCTGACAACTCTGAGATATTACTTACTAATTTCTATGTACCATCTTGGGTGCTCCTGATTCCAAATGAGCAGTCCTCATGTTCTCTTGGCCCCTTTACATGGCATGTCTGGTTCTTCCTTCTGCATGTTCTTCCATGATTACTCTCTTCTCTCCTCTCCTGCAACACTCTCCTAAGGCATGACAGCTATCTATCCCTTTTTCCTTCTTTCTCTTCCTCATGGTCCCATGCCTCAAAATCCTAAGCCCTGCCTCTCTCTTCTACCCAGATTTTGGCTGCTGGCACCTTTATTTACCAGTTAGAATTAACTAGGGGCAGGTTCCCAGAAGCTATGTGCAGACTCTCTCATGTAAACAATTTGGGGTACCCAAATTACCATTAAAATACAAGCAGCTACAGGCAGCCAGCCTGGTTTTCTGACAGGCATGTCCTGTGGGTTAGTAGGGGGTACCTGCTGGAGTAGAGGGCTGGGATACAGCTACTGACTAGGAGGAGGAAGGTTAAGAGGAAATGGTGTATGGGATCCAAAAGAGATGTGAGCAGGGGGCAAAAAGAAGTTTCATTGCAGTGCTCGGGACCAGACTGGAGGATTGGATTTAGAGGGATAAGGGAGTCATGAGGGTCTTCAGTTAAGCTTACCTGTTACCTCTTAGATGCTATGTTCCCAGTGAAAGTCTGCAGGTATTAGGGGAGGGGTTGGAGAGGAAATGGGAGAGAAGATCTTTGTGCTTTATTGTAAATGAGTCAGAGAAGAAAGGGAGACTACAGCCAGTTTCCTGCTACAGAAATGAAGATGGGACTTGGGTTAGGGGAGCTGGATCTCAGGAGCAGTGGGAAAGGTAGGAATCTGCCTTCTGCCTTGTTCTTCTGGGAGGAGTAGCCCTTGGGTTAGCAGGAAGTACATGTTGGGCTTGGGGTCTGGGACAAAGTAACAAGTAAGGTTGGAAGGAAAAAATCATGGGATTCATGGGAGATGAGAGGGGGACAGGGAAGTTTGCCATGGACACGTTGCTGCTGAGCTGGGGATAAGACTTAGGGAATAGAATCTGGGTAACAGAAAGAAAAGAGAAGGTCCACAGGCAGCTTTTCTTGTGGGTTTTATTCTGATATCCATCACCAGATGTGGTTTTATGCAAAGTCTTCCATATGTAAACCAATGATTCAGTAGAAGCAGAAGCTACTTCAAGGGTTGTTAGGAAAAGCAAATGAGCTAAAATATACACGCAAACCTTGCTTGTTACAAAATCAGTCATACAGCTCCCGTTAAGAGAGAACTCCATGCCCAAGGGCTTTGAAGAAGAATGCCCAGGAAGAGAGAGACGCAAAGCCCTCTCCAGTGACTCACTTGGTGTCTAACAACTATCATAATAACCTTAGGCATCTTCTTCAAGACCTTCTATACAAGACGTTTACAAATCTTCCTATAATGATCCCAACAGTAAATTTTGTTTTATTTTACTTTTTGAGACATGGTTTCCCTGGGTATTCCTAGCTATCCTGAAACTTGCTCTGTAGATCAGGTTGGTTTCAAACTCAGAGATCTGCCTGCCTCTGCCCCCAGAGTGCTAAGACTAATATATATGCCACAACAGTCCAGCTAAGCATTAAGCACTTTAAGTCTATTATATTTTACCATCTGAATATTAGTCTTTGTAAATGAGATCCACCTATGTCACTGAATGAAACTAGTAATTTAGAAACAAATATGTGTGGCTATGTGTTAAATAAAACTTTAATTACAAATATTGGGCAATGGCATATTGAGTCATGGAAACAAGTCCAACACTCCTTTCAGCTTTTCAAAGAAAGCTGATATGAGAATGATTCCTGCTAAGTGGTCATGGACTTCTCAGACACCCAAGACTTAGAAGAATTTCTGGGGAGTCATTTGTGAAACATCCAAGGTCCTAACACTGTTCATATTTGCTCTGATTAATCCATTAATTCAACAAATATTCATAAAGGGTATGCAATGGAGTGGGATGCCTGTTCAGTACTGAACAAAATAAAATTAAACTAAATGCAGGTACAGGAACTCAGATCTCTTATTGTTGTGGGAAATATTAAAAAGAACGGCCAGTTCCTGTACTACACTGGGGCCCTGGTGGATCACATGGCTCCAGCGGGTTTCTCATCTCAGCAGATTCTCTGGCCCAGAGCTCCTGAGATCCCCATACAAAGACTGACCACCTAGCAGTTAGCTGTTCCAATTCCCAGTAACCTGGTAAAATCAAAACTCTAGATGCTTATAATTAATCAGTCAGATTTATATATCAATAAATTCTCAATATGCAAGATGCCCACATAATAAATCCAGGGCTAACTGATAGTGGTACAAGCTGCCCACCTTGATTAGTCAACTTACCGCAATTATTCTATCTCTATATTGGATTATATCTACCTGTGGCTATGGAAAACCACTTGGGATCTGAATCATCCTTATTCTCTTTATTTTACTCCTAACAGTGTCACTGCTATTGGTCAACTTTACAATTGCATAGTTGAGCTGCACAATTCAGGACTCTATAGAGAGAAACACACCAAAAAACTTCTGGTGGTGTACTGCAGTTTCTGGCTGCTTCTGTGAACTCAGGCTGATTGGCAAAGTGATGTCAGTGGAGACAGGTGCATGTGCTGTAGCAAGCCCCATGGAGGACATATGATGTTTGGAAGGTATAAAAAGGATGCAGTGGACAGTTGGTGCTGAGTTAAGCTTGCTTATAGAACTAGCTGTACAAGGCTTTTGGGTCTCGAGTCTTCACTGAGCTCCACTGAGAAAGCCACAGTCAAGAACGTTTTCTGGTGTCCTTCCTGGTCTCTCCTGCTGACCGGAGCTGAGGCTGAGGCCTGACTGTCTCTGCTAGGTAGGGCCACTACTGCTGATTCGTGTTTGCTAACCTGACTCTACCGAACTGTGCTAGTGTATCCATGAAGTGATAATGAGTGGCTCGATCTACCTACCACTGCTGACCTGTGAATGGAGTTGTCGATTTCCAGACAACACAGAGGGGAGCTGCTCCAAAGAACTTTTCTAAACAGGTCCCCCTCCTCCCTCCCTCCCTCCCATATCCTTTCTTTCCCACTACCTTGGCGAGTGGTGGACTAAAAGAGAGGTTAAAGCATTTAAGAACAATCATTAAAATTATATTTTGAAAAAAATTAAAGTTATACATCATAGCAATAGAAACCGTAAGACCAAGCTGATAGCAGAACAATAATCTTAAGTCCAAACCTCAGGCATGTCATGATAGGGGGTATGAAGAAGGGTGTTTTTTGTTTGTTTGTTTGTTTGTTTGGTTGGTTGGTTGGTTGGTTGGTTTGGTTTGGTTTTGTAATGGGGCAAACTATAAGATGACCTTCAATAATGCAAGCAGGCCAAAACTGGCCTGTTTTTCCAAGTTAAGGGGTTAATGTAACTCAAAACAATCTTTGGGTGTCTTTGTAAGCAAGTTACAGAAGAAGAAAAAAAAAGAAAGAAAGAAAGAAAGAAAGAAAGAAAGAAAGAAGGAAGGAAGGAAGGAAGGAAGGAAGGAAGGAAGGAAGGAAGGAAGGAAGGAAGGAAGGAAGGAAGGAAGGGAGAAAGGAAGAAAGAAAAGAAGGAAGAAGGAAAACCAAAACCACAGTTAGCCACATCACAACAAGTAAATGGCCAAGGCTATATATTTCTAGGTGGAGTCACTGAGGCAGGGGTTTTTTCTGGGATTTTGCGTCTAGGGCAAACAGTCATTATGTATGATGGAGGCCCAGCACAGTCTGAGGTTTCTCTGGCCTGGCCCTTACACTTGCTCCACTCTAGTTGCCTGCTACCCTGCTTCCCTTAGCGTGGACACTCTTGGAGTTGGAAGCCAAAATAAACTCTGTATTCTGTAAGTCACTTTTGGCCCGGGAGTTTCATCACAGCAACAAGTAACCGACACACCCATGACATTGAGGTAACCATCAGAAAAGCTTCAAATGTGAATGATTTGAAGTGATTAAATAGGCTGAGAGTAGCGGGGAGGTCAGGGATGCTGCGTCTCATTATTGGAAAGGAAGCAGTGTTTATGAGCAGTCTGTAATAACATGGAAATACTTCTAATTTAAGTGGGAAGTCTGGTTGCAAATTGTGTATACAAAGCATTCACAAGTGCATGAAGATGAAAGGGAAAACAAACATACATTGCAGAGGGAGAGGGCTGGGAGGATGCGTGCCAAATCATTCGCAACTCGCTGGGGGGTGGGAAAGGGATCGTTTTATTTTTGTCACAACTTTCTTTATTTTGGTATTTTCCTAATTTTCTATACCAAACATGCACAGCTTTTCCTGTGCCAGTATACTTGAAGCCTTGTCTGGAGGCCCTGTACTCTCTGTGGTGGGGTCCAGGGAAAAGGGAAGGCTTGGCTGGGAGGCAGAGGGCAAGCCAGGGAATCACAAGCACACTCCCTTAATTTCTAAGTTTCCTTTCTCTTCTGGATGCCTAGGGTTAATTCTAGGGAAACTCACCATGCATGGAGGGAACCCTTATTCTCTTTATTTTACTCCTAACAGTGTCACTGGAGGAAAATGACATGAATCCCACCTGCTTAAATCTACATACTTTGATGAACATGGATACTTGCATATATGCCCATGAAACCACCACTACTTCTAAAACTTTCCTTCCCTCTCATCTCTCTTTCTCTCCTCTGCTTTTCTTTTTCAGTAGAAATATTTACATGAATTCAAAGTAGAAAGACTTATAAAAGCGTCAAGTAAGAAACTGGAGAGATGTATCAGCATTTAAGATCATTTGCTGTTCTAGAAGGGGACCCAACACATACACGCACACACACACACACACGCACAGACACACACACAGACACACACACACACACACACACACACCACCCCGGTGGCTCACAACCTCCTATACCTCGAGCTCCACAGTTCTGGATGCCCTTGTCTGCCTCTGTGGGCATGTGACATGCTCATAGAGACATTCATTACAAATCCTAAAATGGCAGTTACTAGGATAGGAACTCAGTGGGGAGGAAATTGCAGAGCTCTTTGTTTTGCATCAAGTTTCAGTCATAAAACGACTGGATTCTAGAGATCTGTTGCATAGCATTGTGCCTGCAATTAATGATGCTGTTTGGTACTTTCACAGAACCATGAGGGAGTAAACCTTACAGTAATCTTCCTGACCACAACTGCTTGTTCTTGGCACCATGGCCTACAACTCAGATTCCAAACTTGCTTGCTTGTCTTGAAATAGTATATGAACACACCAATGTCAAATAGAACATTTACAGTCACAGGTTGTAATGAAGAAAGCAGGAGTTGAATTATAGAGATTTACCACTCATTTCTTTTTTCGGGGGTGGGGTGGGGAGAATGCCTGAACCAAACCCCTTCTAGTACAGCACATACAAAGGTATGTAGAAGAAACAACTCCTACCATTAAGTTTCCATTGTTAATGGTGCAATGATATGCCTTACTTCCTAGGATCATTATGAAGGGGAGAGAGTCCATGCTAAGGCCATGATATGATACGACAGGTACATGCTTTTGATATGGAATTTGTAATAGTCTTCACTATTGTGTCTCTATATCACAGAACTGGGTTAAATACATCACATACACTGTCCCAGTCAATCCTATCATTGTTCTCCCATTTAGGGGGCCATTTTGATTTAATTTGGGCTGCTACATAGATATTCAGGCAAGAAAGAACATGGCCATGGAACAGACAGTGTGCCATGATCCAGCAGTAATTGGGTAAGCTAGGTAACCTCTATAAGCACTCTTCCTATTATAAAAGATGGGGGTATTCAAAGGATGCATACCTTATAGGTGGTTTGAATAACTCAATAGAACTTGTTATGCAGATCAGACTGGCCTCAAACACACAGATACATGTCTGCCAGTGCCTTGGCCTGATATCTTTAACCCAGAATTAAATTGTTGGATGCACATGTCATCGATCAGTGCCTGTATATACCAGGCTATTAACTTCTTTCATTGTCTTCTGAAGCAGTGGTTTTATTGTGATATTTTAACTTCAAAGCTATGTTTCATTATCCTTCGTTTTATTTATCCCCTGGTACTGGTTCCCTCCATTCTGATTATCACTCTGTCTATTCCCATTCCTCTTCCAGAACATACTTTTCTTCTGTTGTCAAGTGTATTTCATTCCTTTCTTGTTCCCTTCACCTCTCTTTGAACCACTTTCCCTTCTCACTGTCCTGTTTCTATTTTCATGTCACACACATACATATACACACACCCATACACACATGTCTACACACATGCACACACATATACACATAAGTACACATATATACACATACTCACACGTGCACACACACACACACACACACCCCTGTACTCTGTATATTATAGAATAATGCACTTCTTCTCTTTCTTCCTTTGAAAACCACCTGTTAATCCATTAGCCCATTTATTGCTTGAATTTTTCAATGTTTAAAATTTTTCTATGGAGTCTAGATATTAATTGCCCGTTGGCTATATAGCTGACAGAGATGTCCTCCCAGTCTTCTGTCTGGTTATTTTGTAGAAACTTAAATGTCATGCATTAGTATTTGTCAGTTCTTGGGATTATTCCCTGTGCTGTCGGGGTCCTTTTCAGAATGATCTTGCATCTATACCTTGAAGTAATTTGACTTTACTTTTCTTTAGCAATTTAAGATTTCAAGGATTTATCGTTAGGCATTTACTTCATTTCTAATCCATTTTAGTGCAGGGTGAGAGACATGGATCTAGTTTTGTCTTTTACATATGGATATCCAGTTTTCTGAGTACCTTTGTTGAAAAGGACTCCCCCACCCCCTTGATTCATGCCTTTGGTATTTGGTTTTTCAACAGTGACTACAGCTGTTTGGGTGTATTTCTGGATTCACCCAAACAGCTGATATTTTTTTCCATTAGTCTGTGCATCTGTTTTGTGCCAGTGCAAAGCTGGTTTGCCACTATGAAACTGTAGTATAATTTGAGGGCACATATTATATTCCCAGCAGCATTGCTTTTTTTTTTTAAAATCAGGAATTACTTTCAATATTTAAGGATTTTTGTTTCTTTCCTTTTTTGTTTCTACATGAATTTTAAGAGATTTTCCTAATTCTACAATGAATGTAATTGGAATATTGATGGGTATTGCATTGAAACTATAGTCAATTTCAGTAGTGTAGTTATTTCACCATCTTCATTATGCCCATCTATCAGCATAGGAGAGGTTTTCCACAGTCTACTGAGTTCTTCAGGGTTCTCATTGTATAGCTTTTTCCTTCTCTAGTAGACCTCTTAGGTCACTCACTGTTTTGAAGTCTTGTGAATGGGTCATTCCCCTTTTACTCCTTTATCAAAAAATATAGTTTGTGTATGGATGTGTGCAGTTGTAGAAGCCTGAGGTTGGTGCCAATTGCCTTTCTCTATTACCCTCCACCTTATCATTTGGAGACATGGTCTCTCACTGGAACCTGAAGCCTGCTGTTTCAGTGGGACTGGCTGGTGAGTGAGACCCTCAGACCTGTCTGCCCCTATATCCTCAGCTTGGAGGTCACAAGCACAGACTGGCATGGACAGCTTTTCTGTGGATTCTAGAAATCTAAGTCATGCCCTCATGCTACTATAGCAAACACTTTACCAATTGGACTACCTTTCCAGGCCTCTCAAAGCTTGTTATATTGGAATATAGAAAGGGTACTAATTTTAATATGCTGATTCTGTATCTTGCTACTTTTATTTATCCAGTCCAAAGAGTTTTCTGGTGGAGTCTTTAGGGTCTTTTACTTAAAGGAGTAGTAGGTAATATGCAAATGGAGATAATTTAACTTCTTGCTTACTCATTTGTATTCCTTTGGTTTCTTTTTTTATTAGATATTTTCTTTATTTACATTTCAAATATTATCCCCTTTCCTGGTTTCTGCTCTGAAAACCCCCTATCCTCTCCCTCTTCCCCCTGCTCACTAACCCATCCACTCCTGCTTCCCTGTCCTGGAATTCCCCTATACTGGGGCATTGAGCCTTCTCAGGACCCAAAGGCCTCTCCTTCCATTAATGTCCAACAAGGCCATCCTCTGCTACATATGCAGCTGGAGCCTTGAGTCCCTCCATGTGTACTCTTTGGTTGGTGATTTAGTCCCTGGAAGCTCTGGGGGTACTGGTTGGTTCATGTTGTTGTTCCTCCTATGGGGCTGCAAGCTCCTTCAGCTCCTTCAGTCCTTTCTCTAGCTCCTCCATTGGGGACCTAGTGCTCAGTCTAATGGTTCACTTAGAGCATCCATCTCTGGCACTAGCAGAGCCTCTCAGGAGACAGCTATATCAAGCTCCTATCAGAAAGCACTTGTTGGAATCCACAATAGTGTCTGGATTTGGTGACTGTATATGGGATGGATCCCCAGGTGGGGCAGTCTCTGGATGGTCATTCCTTCAGTCTCTGCTCCATACTTTGTCTCTGTATCTCCTCACAAGTGTATTTTGTTCCCATTTCTTTTTTTTTTTTCCTGTCAGCTTTCTTTATATAGGAAACCAGATGTAAATATGCTGTTTCAGTTACATACATCTCATATTTTTATATGATTGCTGTTTGTTCCCATTTCTAAGAAGGACAGAAGTATCCATACTTTGGTTTTCTTTATTCTTGAGCTTCATGTGGTCTGTGAATTGCATCTTGGGTATTCTGAGATTCTGGGATAATATACCCACTTATCAGTGAGTGCATACTGTGTGTGTTCTTTTGTGATTGGGTTACCTCACTCAGGATAATATTTTCAAGTTCCATCCTTTTGCCTAAGAATTTCATGAATTCATTGTTTTTAATAACAGAGTAGTATTCAATTGTGTAAATGTACCACATTTTCTGTATACATTCCTCTGTTGAGGAACATTTGGGTTCTTTCTAGCTTCTGGCTATTATAATATGAAGCAATGATAACTTGATCATGGAAGAAATAAAGAAAGAAATTAAAGGCTTTTTCAAATTTACTGAAAATGAAGGTACAACATATCCAAACTTACGGGACACAATGAAAGCAGTGCTAAGAGGAAAACTCATAGCTCTGAGTTCCTCCAAGAAGAAGCTGGAGAGAGTATGCACTAGCAGTTTAACAGCACATCTGAAAGCTCTAGAACAAAAAGAAGCAAATACATCCAAGAGGAGTAGATGGCAGGAAATAATCAAACTCAGAGCTGAAATCAACCAAAGAGAAACAAAAAGAAGTATACAAACAATCAACAAAACCAGGGTCTGGTTCTTTGAGAAAAATCAACAAAATAGATCAATCCTTAGCCAGACTAAGTAGAGGGCATAGAGACAAATTAAGAAAATCAGAAATAAAAAGGGAGCTATAACAATAGAAACTGAGGAAATTTAAAAAAAAAAATCAGATCCTACTACAAAAGCCTATACTCAACAAAACTGGAAAACATGGATGAAATGGACAATTTTCTAGACAGATACGAGGTACCAAAGTTAAACCAGGATCAGATAAACAATCTAAACAGTCCCATAATCTCTAAAGAAATAGAAGGAGTCATTAATAGTCTCCCAACCCAAAAAAGCCTGGGAGCAGATGGTTTTAGTGCAGAATTCTATCAGACCTTCAAAGAAGACCCAATACCAACACTCTTCAAACTATTCCACAAAATAGAAACAGAACGAACACTGCCCAATTTGTCCTATGAAGCCACAATTACTCTGATACCAAAACCACACAAAGACCCAACAAAGAAAGAGAACTTCAGACCAATTTCCCTATGAATATCGATGCAAAAACACTCAATAAAATTCTCACAAACTGAATCCAAGAACACATCAAAATGATCATTCAGCATGATCAAGCAGGCTTCATCCCAGGGATGCAGGAGTGGTTCAATATACAGAAATCCATCAATGTAATCTACTACATAAACAAACTCAAAGGAAAAAAAAAAACACATGATAATTTCATTAAGATGCTGAAAAAGCATTTGACAAAATTCAACATCCCTTCAAGTTAAAAGTCTTGGAAAGATCAGGAATTCAAGGCCCATACCTATACATAGTAAAAGATTGCTTTTCCTTATACAGCAAACCAGTAGCAAACATCAAACTGAATGAAGAGAAACTTGAAGGAGTCCCACTAAAATCAGGAACTAGATAAGACTGCATTCTTTCTCCCTATCTCTTCAATATAGTACTTGAAGTTCTAGCTAGAATAATTAGACAACAAAAGAAGGTCAAAGGGATACAAATTGAAGAGCAAGAAGTCGAACTATCACTATTTGCAGATGATATGATAATATACTTAAGTGACCCCAAAAATTCCACCATAGAACTCCTACAGCTGATAAACAACTTTAGCAAAGTGGCTGGATATAAAATTAACTCAAACAAATCAGTAGCCTTCTTATACTCAAAGGCTAAACAGGCTGAGAAAGAAATTAGGGAATGATACCCTTCACAATAGCCACAAACAATATAAAGTATCTTGGTGTGACTCTACTCCCTTTGATTTCTTTCACTTGTTTCATTGCTACAGCTAACATTTGAACACTGTATTACCCGAGAAGGGTGATAGAACTTCATCTGATCCTTGATTTTAGAGACAGCGCTTCCCATCTGTCTTAGTCAGGGTTTCTATTCCTGCACAAACATCATGACCAAGAAACAAGTTGGGGAGGAAAGGGTTTATTCGACTTACACTTCCATACTGCTGTTCATCACCAAAGGAAGTCAGGACTGGAACTCAAGCAGGTCAGAAAGCAGGAGCTGATGCAAAGGCCATGGAGGGATGTTTTTTACTGGCTTGCCTCCCCTGGCTTGCTCAGCCTGCTCTCTTATAGAACGCAAGACTACCAGCCCAGAGATGGTCCCACCCACAAGGGGCCTTTCCCCCTTGATCACTAATTGAGAAAATGCCTGACAGTTGGATCTCATGGAGGCATCTCCTCAACTGAAGCTCCTTTCTCTGTGATAACTCCAGCTGTGTCAAGTTGACACAAAACTAGCCAGTACACCATCCTTTCCTTCTATGACTATGACAAAAGGTCCTGAATTGAATTCTGCTTCTCTGTAGTCTTGAGGTCCTTGGTCATTTTTATTAATGATTTTCTGAAATCTTCATGTGACATTATTCTGTTCTCTCTTTCTGCCAGACAACCAACCATACAGCCCGTACTGTATTCATCCTTGCTTCCTTCTTTCTCCTATATGTCACATCCTTTTAGTTTGTTTAGACAAGGCTTTATTGTATTGCTCTGGATGACCTAGACTAGGCTTGTCTTGATCTCACAGAGATCACCCTGCCTATATCTCTCAAGTACTGGGGTTAAAGTATGTACCATTATCTTGGCAATTGCTTGTCTCTTTCTCTGCTCTTTTCATGTACTATTTGGGGATTTCTAAGCGCTCCCTCTCTTCCTGTCTTTGGAATAGATCTGTTCTTGGTTTTGTTTTATTTTAAATCTTCTCTTTCTTTGGTTGACATGGAGGCAGTTTCTTGTTCACCATCTTATATTACACAGAACATCATCATTATCATGTTCATAACCATTACTGCCACCACCATCACCATCTATCGCTATTGTTTTCATTGTTCTACAGAAACATGGGGAGCTGGAAGTATATGGGTTCCTTTTATGTAGCAAAAGGTCACATACTTAGGACTTAAGGAAGAAAAACAATCACTTGATATCTTGATGAATATGACATTTTTCTTCTCCCAAGTCAGCTCTTTAGCTCAAGTAAATGTAGACAAAAAAATGTCTAAATGAACATAATGTCTACTAAATAGTGAACAAATAAGCAGAATTTAGAAAAATAAACATCAGGGGCTACTTGCCCTATCCTCCCTTCCTCTCTCTTTCTGTCTCTCTGTCTCTGTCTCTGTCTCTGCCTCTCTGCGCCCCCTCTCTTATTCTCTCAACTCCCCTCCCCATACCCTGAATAAAGTCTATTCTATACTATGAAAAAAAGAAAGAAAAGGAAACATAAGAAAGTGTCATTACAATAATGAAAATAACTATGGAGATTAAGGTGTACTACTGTGAGGCCAAGGTGATGCAGATGTGGCCAAGCTGAAGGTGAGGAATGGCTTATCACATGTAAAACAGAGCCTGAGCAGGCAATATCACATACACATCACTAGGCTCATAATCTGTATGGCTTGGTGGGAGACTGGAAGACGTAGATGGAAGAGTTGATGGCTTTGTGTTGCATATTGTGCACAAGAGGAAGAATATGGTTATAAATATTGCCTGAAACCACAAAGAGCCTGTCAAGTGTGATTTATTACTGCTAGAATTTCATCATTTCTTCTTGCCAAAGTGATTCTGTCTGTAGGTTTCTGCTGACCTTGCCCCTAGGAAGATAGCCCAGAGTGTGACCTCTCCATGTGCTGTATTGATACAAATCTTCATATGTACATTCAGGTCAGATACAAGCCCATGAAAAAAATATTCCGGGCTTACATTTACTGAGCCCTGAGGGGATGCTAAGAGCTGATAATAAAACTAGAGGCAATGAGTACTAATATTTTAAGCTTTTATAATATTCCAGACATACTGTATTATTGATTCTAAGATGCAATCAATAATTTACATTTTTATTTTATGCATCACTGAGAAAAAAACCCACACACGAATCTGTGGTAATTTGTCAATTGTAAGCCACATTCCAATTCCAGAGATGATAACATGTAGATGAGCATTTTAGGAGTGATGAAGTGTGTCGTTGGCTCACTTGGTTTTCCAGCCAACTCCACACAGCAAGTATTAATATATACCTCTTTCAGGAACAGGGAGCTAGAGGTATATTAAATGGCTTATTTGAAATCATGCTGTGAGTAGAGCCAAGAAACCTAGACAGATGGATCTAGGCTTGGGCACCTCCTGCAGTCTCTCTCCACCTCCCCTAATCCCTAGGCTGAGCTATAGTCTAATCTTCAGATATATGTCTTTCCTTTTCCACAGACTGACCCTGGAGCTGCTTCCTAGGTTTAGAGATTACTTCCTGGAGCCTTTCTGTATGAGGATTCACTGGTCTTGGATATCTAAAAATTGTGATAGCTTATGTAAGCAGGAGGAGCACTTGATTGTCAAAGGAGAGAGCTTGTAGAATGGTTCAGAAAGTGGGACCTACAGTAACATTAGAGTCCAGAAGACAATTGCTATCAAACATCAGCTTGAAGGACTCTGTATTAACCATTTCAGATTAGGTTTCTACATTTGTATTGTGGTTTGAGTCTACCTTCTGGGGCCATCTGGCCAGTTGGGGATGCTAAATGGTGGTCCCCTAAACATCAATGAGCACCCAAAGAGGAAATGTAGGCACTGTGCATGTCCTGAGACCAAAGTGCTTTCTTTGAGTGGTCTTGGGCAGGTTACTTAAGGTCTCTGCTTTTGATCCTTTGTCTGTAAAGCCAGGATCACTGAAATTCCATTTCACAGGGAGGTTGGAATGATTCAGCCATGATGATTGCATGCTTGTAGCTAGTATCTGATCAATGCCAGCTGCCATTGACCCTTTCGTGTGGAGGATTCCAAAGGCTATGGCTGTTTGTCACAGACCCTTCCTGATTCCTAGGGCCTCATTAATCATTTTCCCCAGAAGTCACCTGGAGTCCATAATTGTGGACATCTCACATTGGATACCCTTGAACTTCTACTTGGAAGTAAAAACATCACAAATTTTCATTTCTTTTTTTCTGTAGCACTTAAAGTCTGACATTGGTATATCCTTGGATCATTTCCAAAGCTATCCCACAAAAACCTTACTTTGTTTGATCAGCTATTTATACCCTGTGCACTTGGCACTGTGGTGCTGTCTGTGATTTATATGCAAGGAGACAGGTCGGCATCATCCATGAGCTTATGACTTGGTAGGTCAGAGTTTGCACTACCTTCAGTACCAGTTGACATCTTGCCATTTGTGTCCAGGCTGTTTTGCATATTGCAGGATGTTTTACAATGTTCTTGGCCTCTGCTCCAAGATTCCAAAAGTATGTCCCACCCTCTCCCTGTTACAGAAATTAACAAGGCCTCTTGATGATTCCAAATGTCCCCAGTTGAAAATCATTATGATATATAAATATAAGTTCCATGGGAGCCTGCCTGTGTCTCTCTGGTGCATGATCCAGTTTGTAAGGCCTAAAAGAGTAGCTGGCACATAACAGGGATTTAATATTTGCAAAATGATCAAATTAAACCCAAATTGTAGCAGTTGTCTGCTGAAAGCAAATAAATTGAAAGATTTCTGAAATTCTTATCATGTTCTAAACCAAGTAGCAGTGCCTTAGCTGGTGCAGAGAACCCTCTGAGCTTGGTTCTAAGTGACCTCCCCTACCCCATATTTTCCTTTGGATTCAGGGAATCTCCAAAGACTCATTTCCCTATGTTTATTTTTGCAAAATAAACTCAACTAGTAGTGAGGACGCTCACTAGCCAGCTGCATTCCTCCCATCCTAGGAGATCCATTGGGAAAACTCTCAAGCAAATACTTCAGTCCTCAAAGTGACAGAACAAGGTAAACCTACACGAATAAGAGAAGATGGTGCCTTATCACACAAGTGTAAAGCCAGTTCTCTTTGCCTGACAGGAATTTGAAGTGGTACAGCTGTGGCTGAGGTTGGAAGGGAGCCCAACATCAAGGGAGTCTGTGTTTGTCTCTCTCATTCATCCTGAGACAGAGGTGCCAGGGATCACTCAGAATCCTACATAATCCTCAGTGCATCCCTGATTCTCCAGATGTCTCACTCATGGCTCCTTCTGGTCCTCCCTGGACTCAGTCATGTTTTCAGGGGGTCCCAGTACAGAGATGGGCAGAGCTGTCAAAATCAGATTGGAAGGAGGAGAGCAAAGGTGCCTTTCCCAGTAGGGAGAGTTCTTGTTTAAACTTTGGCTTGACATTTGTTTTGATTTTTGAATTTGAAGCACAGCCAGAAAAGAGAAAAATATGCAATTCTAATTGTTTCTTATCTCATAAAAATGAAGTTTTAAGACAAAATTCAAAGTTAGAGGCATATGAGTTCATAGATCAGGTCCTAGGTTGAGTTCACCTCTCTCTGTCTCTGTCTGTCTCTGTCTGTCTCTGTCTCTCTGTCTTTCTCTGTCTCTCTGTCTCTCTCTGTCTCTCTGTCTCTCTGTCTCTCTCTCTCTCTGTCTCTCTCTCTGTCTCTCTCTGTCTCTCTCCTATCTTTCCTCCTCCTTGTAGCTGGGTAAACTTCAGCAAATTATGTCACCTTTCTGATTCTTGGTTCTATTTTCTGCAATAATAACTTCATACTACTGAGCAGATATTGCTTGCCAAGTTCAGTCCTAGGAGTCATGCACACAGGACAGCCACTGCTCTCCTCTTTCTGTCTAGCATCAGTGATGCACACCCTCTCCACAGGAGATGGTTGGGTCTGCTCTAGAGACCACTTCCTCTGAGGACTATTTGGTGTCCACAGACCATGCAAAGCAATGTCAAATCTGAGGCTAATGAGCTCCTATCCTTGATTTGTGAAGGCAAGCTGGCATGCTGTGTAGGACAAGTTAGAAAGTAGGACAACTTCTTACCAGAGACACTGAGTTTTCACTTGAGCTTGAATAGATTCTGCATCCCTGTGCATCTATCTCTGTGCCTCCATCTCACCAAATACATAAGGAGACTAGAAGGTGGTTGTTTCTAAACTACACACAGACATAAACATGCACACGCACACGTGAGCACACACACACATACACACAATGTTGTTTGGTGTTCTGCAATGAAGCTCTATGGATTGCTGAACATGAACCACTAAGTATGGGGACCCTCAGCCAGGCTAAGTATTGAGCTCTTGGGAAGTGGCTGGCGGAGGTTCTGAACACTAGAAATGTGGCAATGGAGATGGAGTACCTAAAGGCTAAGTTTTAACTTTAATACTTTTACATTCAAGTGTAATTAGCAAAAGTGGCTAGTGTTGTTATGGTGAACAGGAGATTCCCCAAAATCCTGAGCATACACAACAAAGATAAAAAATGATGCCAATGTCCCCAGGTTACAACCATCCATCTTGATCAAAGAGGTGGCATTGCAAGGCTGTGCCAACAGCATTTCTAGCACCAGCGGGCTTTAATAGCCATAGACTCCAGCATTGTGTCATGGTACATAGGGCATAGATAATGTCCAACACTACATCACTGAGTGAATGAATGAATAATTTTAACCTAGATTGCTTTCGCTTATTATTTATTGTGGGCTTCAAATTCCCCTCTGAGGACATAATTCTGACAACCTTTGTATTTTACTGTCCAAAATTTCTCTACTTTGGGAATTGGCATTGATAAAAAATTTTTAAAACATCATCTTGACTTTAGAGGAGAAGTTAAATTCTATAAACCAACAGAAGCATTTTTTTCTAAAACGCTTATGCTTTGTTTCTTTTTCTATCTATCCTTTCTCTATATATTTTTTGAGACCTAGACTTTGTATGTATCTAGATAACCTTGAACTCTTC
The DNA here is from genome assembly GCF_978045245.1 of Mus caroli. Lineage (NCBI taxonomy): Eukaryota > Metazoa > Chordata > Mammalia > Rodentia > Muridae > Mus > Mus caroli. The sequence goes on from NW_028227272.1 coordinate 9,204,500, forward strand.
TACCTCCTGTCTCTACCTTTCCAGTACTGGGATGACAGGTGTTTATTTGCACACCTGGCTATATATTACTGCATGATGTCTGTATGATGTATTCAGATGAATCTGTCTGATATCACCAGTGTGTTTTTGCACTGATATATGTGCAATGCCTTGTTAGAGTCAGGACCCATATGACAAGACTACTAATAACAGTCATAATAATATCATCTCTACCAAGTAACATCCACACGATGGTTGAATAGCTGTTCAATGTTTTAAAAAGTTCTGTCTGTGAAATACGCACAGTATAAGAACTGCATCTTAGTGGGAATTAACTAAGATTTTTTTAAAAGTAACTAATACAATAGCTGATATATATTACATGTTTGTTAAACACTTGCAAAACACCATAAAAGACCTTCAATTATATATATATATATATATATATATATATATATATATATATATGTATATATATATATATATATTCGTGTACTTCCTGAGTAAATGCGTGGCAAATACTCTTTTTAATTTTCTTGGCAATAGTGTCTGTGATATGGTCTATTATCTTCATTAAACAGATATGAAAATGACCTTGAAAAAGCTGAAGGCCTTAACTGAGTTCAGTCAACCACATCCGTATATCCTCTGGTGTTGAAGAATAATAGTAATGGCAATATTGTGAACTAATAGAAAAAGATAATTAAAAGTGAACACAGACTCAATTTCAAATCCAGCCCCCACTCCACAGTGTCCCTAAAGCCCCTGGAGCTATAAAGTCCCAAAGTAGCCAGATATCTGCCTAATAATTTCCCATCCTTTTCTCTCTTAGCAGCTAATTCTGCAGGCTCCAGATTCAGAGCCAGCTAGAGCCCTGTGAATACAAGGCTGTGGGTAGGGGAGTAGGGAGTGTCTTCTCCTCTCCTCCACTCTCTATGTAAAATACATACTACAGATTGATGGAATTTAGCTCCGGAGCCTGGGAGGCTAATTCAGGCTTGTGCAGAATATCAAAGGCTAGGGTATTTACTCTCTAAGAGTAAATAGGTAGCAACAGGAGGGGCTGGGCAGATGGCTCAGTTGGTAAAGTGCTTGCCATGCAAGCATGAGAATATGAGATCAATGCCAAGAACCCACATAACAAAGTCCTGTGTGGCATTGTGCACTTGTGATTCAGGTACCATGGAGGTGAATGTCCACAGCTCACAAGCTAGCTGGACTAGCTGAGTCAGCAAGTTCCTCATCAGTGAGAGAGTCTTTGTCTCAATAAACAAGGAATGATAACTGTGGTTGACCTCTGGCTTTTGCATACATGCCTACCTGCACACTTGGACATCCTCTCCCATATGTACACAGAAACAAACAGCAACAAAGGAATAGCACCCCTGCGATGAGAAAGTCCCAACTTGTGCCTGATTTTCTCAAGGACGTAGGTGGTTGCAAAGTTGGCTTCAAAGGGAATGAAACTGAGTAGGGCAAGGGAATCTGGAGCTCCAATTACACATCAGAACTACAAATCCTTGCCAATCAAAACCAGCCTGCAAAGCTTTCAACTCTTATTTGAGATCAAAGGCAACATCATATATACCTTCCATAAAATCTAAGTGCTGGGACTGGAGAGATGACTCTACAGTTAAAAGAATTTGTTGTTTTTCCAGAAGACCCTAGTTCAAATCCCAGCACCTATATGGAGGCTCACAACCTTCTGTAATGCCAGTCTAGGGCTATGAAACACACTCACCCAACCTTGCTGCCACCAGCCTCCACAGCATTGCATGCACATGATACATGGACAGATATTCAGGCAAAACACCCAGACACATAAAAATAAACAAAATCTTTTTTTAAATGAACTTATTTTGCAAAGACTGTCTTACTTGATGTTGTTATCCCAAGATATGGACCACAACTGTAAGAAACGGGTATGCAAGAAGGAGTTTCAGGATAAAGTCATCTTGGGACCCCTAGCATCTTCTGCTCTGTTTGCTTTCAAGTCAGAGTAAAGAGCTGGGGATGTAGCCCAGTGTTTGAGCTCTTGCCTAGCACCCATAAGACCCTGGCTTCCATTCCAAGCACGGTAACAAAACACAGCTGGATTGCTTAGGTTCCAATCCCTGCCTAGAGGCCTTAGCATAGATATTTAATTTTTATTTTGGGTCCTTTTTCTGAAAAAGAGATAATAACGCTGATATTGATACAATAATTGGAGACATAATCCACATAAAACATTTAAAATGGTGCCTAGCACAAAGTCAATTTTCTTATTATTGTTCAGTTTATGCAGAATGCTTTTGTCCCAATGCTATTTGGTGATTGGTCTCATGGCCATTCCTCAGACTAGCAATGCACTGTCATAAAGACTACACTAGGTGTCCCACATCCCTCAAGAGGTAGAGCCCACAGTGATTTAGTAAGAGCACACAGATGTGGTGCTTAGTTCTGAGCTAGCATAGACCACACTTTCTGGTCGATCCATCTTTGACTATTTTGCATCTTCCTTCCCAGACCTAGGCAAGGAAGCTGACACCGGTCCTGGCATTTCTGTTTTTAAGCATCCACAAAAGCCACACTCAGGGAACAGCATATACCTGGTAACTATTCTGCTACCTTCTCATAGGAAGCCTTCATTATAAAGGGAATTATATAGAAACTCTGGCTACAGGAAGCTGGTTCAAATCCTGCCTCTGATGTTCACCAGATATTGGCTTCCTATCTATGAATTTCTATGTGTGTATGGGGGGGGGGGGAGTTGTTTGATGGTTTATTTTGTTTTATGGGGGTTGGAATCTTATGAGTCATGCAGACACTATGTGCTCTACTACTATACTTATGTCCTCAGTTCTTTGTTTTGTTTTTAAATATGTTAGACAGAGCATCTTATTCAATTACTCAGAATGCCACCAAACTTGTTCTAGCCAGTGGGGACTTTAAACTTGTGATTCTGCTTCTGCTTCACAAGTAGCAATTACAGGCCTTCTTGCTAGATGTAGCCCTACAGATGGTTTTAAGCCTTTGAAAGAGAACAGTGTTTATCCATGTATTAGGGCAGTATTATTGGCTATAGTTTTTGGTCACAGTAGTAGAACTTTGTTGTTGGTTCTTTTAATGCAGTTTAAATGAAAGTCAGTGAACTAGAGAGATGAGGAGTGTTTTCCAGGATGGTGGGAATCAAGGAGGACAGAACATTTGGGAATCTCCAACAGACCTTCCCAGCATAAATGTCCAAGTGCTCAGCAGTTAAGAATACTTGTTGGTTTTGCAGAAGATTACCAGCGCCTACATGGGGGCTCACAACAATCTATAACTCTTGGTCCAGGGGATCCAGTGCCCTCTCCTGACCTCTGTAGGCATCAGGCATGTATGGAATGCACATGAGTGCAAGCAGAATGCTCATGCACAAAACAAAATATTAAAATAAAATGAAATAAATACACCTTTAAAAATTAAGAAATTTCCTGAGAACAAGACCTAATGGGTGATATTTCTGTATTCGCATGTGATGGTTACTTCAATTTGCCAACTTGATATACCTGGGAAGAGAACCTAGATAAGGGATTGCCTGGACTGAGTTAACCTGTAGGTGTATGTGTCAAATATTTTTCCTAGTTAGTTAAGAAGAGGTGGGAAGACCCATCCTGAACATGGGCAGCACTGTTACTGAGCAGGACTTTGAATGCATAAAGCTAAATTGAGTTGAACAGCAAACAGCATTTCATTCATTCTCTCTGCTCTTTATTGTGCATGTGATATGACTCTTCGAGTTTCTTCCTTGACTTCCTCACAGCGATGGACTGCAAACTGATACTGGAAGGACAAAAGACTCTTTCTGGTCCAAGCTGATTTTTGTTAGAGTATGTCTTATTTGGGGTTTTACTGCTGTGAACAGACCCCATGACCAATGCAAGTCTTATAAAGGACAGCATTTAATTGGAGCTGGCTTACAGGTTCAGAGGTTCAGTCCATTATCATCAAGGCAAGAGCATGGCAGCATCTAGGCAGGCATGGTGCAGGCAGAGCTGAGAGGTCTACATCTTCATCTGAAGGCTGCTAGCAGATTACTGACTTTCAGTCAGCTAGGATTAGGGTTTTAAGGGCTCACACATGTGCTCGCTTCGGCAGCACATATACTAAAATTGGAACGATACAGAGAAGATTAGCATGGCCCCTGCGCAAGGATGACACGCAAATTCGTGAAGCGTTCCATATTTTTTCCAACTTTAACAACAAAAATAACAGGAAACAACAATTACTTTTCCTTAATATCTCTTAATATCAATGGACTCAACTCCCCGATAAAAAGACATAGACTAACAAACTGGCTACACAAACAAGACCCAACATTTTGCTGCTTACAGGAAACTCATCTCAGAGAAAAAGATAGACACTACCTCAGAATGAAAGGCTGGAAAACAATTTTCCAAGCAAATGGTATGAAGAAACAAGCTGGAGTAGCCATTCTAATATCTGATAAGATTGACTTCCAACCCAAAGTCATTAAAAAAGACAGGGAGGGACACTTCATACTCATCAAAGGTAAAATCCTCCAAGAGGAACTATCAATCCTGAATATCTATGCTCCAAATACAAAGGCAGCCACATTCATTAAAGAACCTTTAGTAAATCTCAAAGCACACATTGCACCTCATACAATAATAGTGGGAGACTTCAACACACCACTTTCACCAATGGACAGATCATGGAAACAGAAACTAAACAGGGACACAGTGAAACTAACAGAAATAATGAATCAAATGGATCTGGCAGATATCTACAGAATATTCTATCCTAAAACAAAAGGATATACCTTCTTCTCAGCACCTCATGGTACCTTCTCCAAAATTGACCACATAATTGGTCACAAAACAGGCCTCAACAGATACAAAAATATTGAACTTGTCCCATGCATCCTATCAGATCACCATGGACTAAGGCTGATCTTCAATAACAAAATAAATAATAGAAACCCAACCTTCAAGTGGAAACTGAACAACACTCTTCTCAATGATACCTTGGTCAAGGAAGGAATAAAGAAAGAAATTAAGGACTTTTTAGAGTTCAATGAAAATGAAGCCACAACATACCCAAACTTATGGGACGCAATGAAAGCATTTCTAAGAGGAAAACACATAGCTCTGAGTGCCTCCAAAAGGAAACTAGAGAGAGCACACATTAGCAGCTTGACAACACACCTAAAAGCACTAGAACAAAAGGAAGCAAATTCACCCAAGAGGAGTAGACGGCAGGAAATAATCAAACTCAGGGCCGAAATCAACCAAGTGGAAACAAGAAGAACTATTGCAAGAATCAACCAATCAAGGAGCTGGTTCTTTGAGAAAATCAACAAAATAGATAAACCCTTAGCCAGACTCACTAGAGGGCACAGGGAAAGCATCCTAATTAACAAAATCAGAAATGAAAAAGGAGACATAACAACAGATCCTGAAGACAGCCAAAACAACATCAGATCCTTCTACCAAAGGCTATACTCAACAAAACTGGAGAACCTGGATGAAATGGAGAAGTTCCTAGACAGATACCAGGTACCAAAGTTGAATCAAGATCAGGTTAATGATCTAAACAGCCCTATATCCCCCAAAGAAATAGAAGCAGTCATTGATAGTCTCCCAACTAAAAAAAGCCCAGGACCAGATGGGTTTAGTGCAGAGTTCTATCAGACCTTCAAAGAAGATCTAATCCCAGTTCTTCACAAACTATTCCACAAAATAGAAACAGAAGGTACTCTACCCAACTCCTTCTATGAAGCCACAATTACTCTGATACCTAAACCACAAAAAGACCCAACAAAGATAGAAAACTTCAGACCAATATCCCTTATGAATATTGATGCAAAAATCCTCAATAAAGTTCTTGCTAACCGAATCCAAGAACACATCAAAACAATCATCCATCCTGACCAAGTAGGTTTCATCCCAGGGATGCAGGGATGGTTCAATATACGGAAATCCATCAACGTAATCCACTATATAAACAAACTCAAAGACAAAAACCACATGGTCATCTCGTTAGTTGCGGAAAAAGCATTTGACAAGATCCAACACCCATTCATGATAAAAGTCTTGGAAAGATCAGGAATTCAAGGCCCATACCTAAACATGATAAAAGCAATCTACAGCAAACCAGTAGCCAACATCAAAGTAAATGGTGAGAAGCTTGAAGCAATCCCTCTAAAATCAGGGACTAGACAAGGCTGTCCACTTTCTCCATACCTATTCAACATTGTACTTGAAGTCCTAGCCAGAGCAATTCGACAACAAAAGGAGATCAAAGGGATACAAATTGGAAAAGATGAAGTCAAAATATCACTCTTTGCAGATGATATGATAGTATATATAAGTGACCCTAAAAATTCCACCAGAGAACTCCTAAGCCTGATAAACAGCTTCGGTGAAGTAGCTGGATATAAAATTAACTCAAACAAATCAATGGCCTTTCTCTACACAAAGAATAAACAGGCTGAGAAAGAAATTAGGGAAACAACACCCTTCTCAATAGTCACAAATAATATTAAATATCTTGGCGTGACTCTAACTAAGGAAGTGAAAGATCTGTATAATAAGAACTTCAAGTCTCTGAAGAACAAATTATAGAAGATCTCAGAAGATGGAAAGATCTCCCATGCTCATGGATTGGCAGGATCAACATTGTAAAAATGGCTATCTTGCCAAAAGCAATCTACAGATTCAATGCAATCCCCATCAAAATTCCAAATCAATTCTTCAACGAATTAGAAAGTGCAATCTGCAATTTCATCTGGAATAAGAAAAAACCTAGGATAGCAAAAACTCTTCTCAAGGATAAAAGAACCTCTGGTGGAATCACCATGCCGGACCTAAAGCTCTACTACAGAGCAATTGTGATAAAAACTGCATGGTACTGGTATAGTGACAGACAAATAGACCAATGGAATAGAATTGAAGACCCAGAAATGAACCCACACACCTACGGTCACTTGATCTTCGACAAGGGAGCTAAAAACATCCAGTGGAAGAAAGACAGCATTTTCAACAAATGGTGCTGGCACAACTGGTTGTTAACATGTAGAAGAATGCAAATCGATCCATTCCTATCTCCTTGTACTAAGGTCAAGTCTAAGTGGATCAAGGAACTTCACATAAAACCAGAGACACTGAAACTTATAGAGGAGAAAGTGGGGAAAAGCCTTGAAGATATGGGCACAGGGGAAAAATTCCTGAATAGAACAGTAATGGCTTGTGCTGTAAGATCGAGAATTGACAAGTGGGAGCTCATTAAACTGCAAAGCTTCTGCAAGGCTAAAGACACCATCAATAAGACAAACCACCAACAGATTGGGAAAGGATCTTCACCTATCCTAAATCAGATAAGGGACTAATATCCAATATATATAAATAACTCAAGAAGGTGGACTCCAGAAAGTCAAATAACCCCATTAAAAAATGGGGCTCAGAACTGAACAAAGAATTCTCACCTGAGGAATACCGAATGGCAGAGAAGCACCTGAAAAAATGTTCAACATCCTTAATCATCAGGGAAATGCAAATCAAAACAACCCTGAGATTCCACCTCACACCAGTCAGAATGGCTAAGATCAAAAATTCAGGTGACAGCAGATGCTGGCGAGGATGTGGAGAAAGAGGAACACTCCTCCATTGTTGGTGGGATTGCAAGCTTGTACAACCACTCTGGAAATCAGTCTGGCAGTTCCTCAGAAAATTGGACTTAGTACTACCGGAGGATCCAGCAATAGCTCTCCTGGGCATATATCCAGAAGATGTCCCAACCAGTAAAAAGGACACATGCTCCACTATGTTCATAGCAGCCCTATTTATAATAGCCAGAAGCTGGAAAGAACCCAGATGTCCCTCAACAGAGGAATGGATACAGAAATTATGGTACATTTACACAATGGAGTACTACTCAGCTATTAAAAAGAATGAATTAATGAAATTCCTAGCCAAATGGATGGACCTGGAGGGCATCATCTTGAGTGAAGTAACACAATCACAAAAGAACTCACACAATATGTATTCACTGATAAGTGGATATTAGCCCAAAACTTAGGATACCCAAGATATAAGATACAATTTGATAAACGCATGAAACTCAAGAAGAATGAAGGCCAAAGTGTGGACACTGTGCCCCTTCTTAGAATTGGGAACAAAACACCCAGGGAAGGAGTTACAGAGACAAAGTTCGTAGCTGTGATGAAAGGATGGACCATTTAGAGACTGCCGTATCCAGGGATCCATCCCATAATCAGCTTCTAAACGCTGACACCATTGCATACACTAGCAAGATTTTGCTGAAAGGACCCAAATATAGCTGTCTCTTGTGAGACGATGCCGGGGCCTAGCAAACACAGGAGTGGATGTTCACAGACAACTATTGGATGTATCACAGGGCTCCCAATGGAGAAGCTAGAGAAAGTACCCAAGGAGCTAAAGGGATCTGCAACCCTATTGTTGGAACAACATGATGTACTAACCAGAACCCCGGAGCTCTTGTCTCTAGCTGCATATGTATTGAAAGATGGCCTAGTCGGCCATCAATGGAAAGAGAGGCCCATTGGACTTGCAAACTTTATATGACCCAATATAGGGGAATGCCAGGGCCAAAAGAATGGGAATGGGTGGGTAGGGAAGTGGTGGGCGCTATGGGGGACTTTTGGGATAGCATTGGAAATGTAATTGAGGAAAATATGTAATAAAAATATTAAAAAAAAAAAAGGCTCACACATACAGCACCACACCTACTCCAATAAGACCACACCTCCTAATAGTGTCACTCCCTGTATCAAGCATATATAAACCATCAGAGGGTATTTTATCACAACAGGAGTGAAATTAGGACACTGCTATCTACATCTATATACATATCTGCATCTATCATCATCTACATCTATAGCATCCATATGCATATCTGTATCCATGTTCAAATCTATATCTATATAGGAACTTGTCCATGCAATTATGGAAACTGTGGTGTTTCTCATCCTACTATCTGCAAGTGTGAGACTCTGGAGAGCTTAGTAGTGAGGTTTTAGTCAGAGTCCAGTGGCCCCCAAACCACTGAAACCAATGGTGTCAGCAATAGTCCAAGTGCAGGAATAAACACATAAAATAGCTCAAAAGGGGCTAGGCAAAGAAAGAAAACTCTCTTTAACCTGCCTATTCTTTTGCTTATACCTCCAGGTAAGGCCTCATTAGAGGGAGGACAATTTGTTTCTCTGATCCACCTGTTAAGACACTATCCCTAACCCCTTTCCTGGACACATTGAAACTAAGTTTGATCAAATACTGGGCCTTACAGGGGCTCAGTTAAGATGACATTAGAAAATCACATTTGACAGTGGTTTTATCAGGTGTCAACTTTGGAATAGATAAACCCCTCCTACTGTGTATATGGAAAGGGTCTGATCAGCTGGTGTAGGCCACATACCTGCTACTATTGCCCTGTGGTAATGAGATAAGTAGACTTGAAGGAGATGTGCAGTGAAGAATACGAGTTCCATATGTGGGTATCTATTGTTACTATTGTTATTATTATTTTTACCTCTCTCCTTCTGTGCCTTATGATCAGTGAAGCAACCTAGAAAGTCTTTGCAATTCAGTTACTGTGAAAACAAACTCGACACCCACCCAACGAATTTGCTTCTTCTCTGGCATCAATAGCTATGATTTGGGTGTGAAGCCTCAATAACAGTCATTGTGTTCTTGCTGTAGTGCTTCCCAGTTTATAGAAGTCTTGCCTCCAAGGAACTAGTAGGCATGATTGCTGTGAAAGTAACTTTCTCGACTATTTTTCCCAGTACACAAAACCCTGCCCTTCCAGCTCTTCTCCCTGACTAATCCCCCATAGGGGTCTAGCAAGGGCCTTGTTAGGGAGAAAGAGAGCTCAAGTGGGTCCCAGAAAGGGTGGGAACTGTTGAAGGAGGATCCTGTCCTTTTTTGATTACTGAGAGCAAAAGAATCCCAGAACGACAGACATTGTATTTGCTTAGACCTTAAAGTTGTGCCCAGACACATATTTTTATCTAAATTCACCTTCCTCATGACAATGCCATATTCACATCTTGGCTTTGAACAAGGAATAGAAGGACTTGCACTTTTGCAGCACATGAAGGAAGAGAGCACTTGTCTCATCTCCTCCCTAATATACCTCTTTCCCCATTCTTCATGCTCACAATCCACCAGGGCTTTGAGGAGGTGACCCTCAGCATCACCTCTCTGAGCATCTTTGGTGGTTTGAATAAGCTTGGCTCATGGGAAATGGCACTATTAGGAGGTAAGACTTGTTAGAAGAAGTGTGTCACTGCGAGGGCAGGCTTTGTGGCCCTATGCTAAGACTCCATCCTGTGCAGAAGAGACTCTCCTGCTAAGTGCCTTCGAGACAGTCTGATCCTGGCTGCCTTTTGATGTGATACTGGCTTCCTTTTGATGAAGATGTAGAACTCTTGGCTCCTCTAGCACCATATCTACCTGCACCATGTTGCCATGCTTCCTGCCATGATGATAATAAACTGAACCTATGAGAGTGTAAGCGAGTCCCAATTAAATGTTGTCCTTTATGAGAGTTGCCTTGGTCATGATGTCTCTTCACAGCAACAGAAATTCTAACTAAGACAGCTCCTGAGTAGTGACCTTCACCCTCACTTCCCCGAGCTCTGGTACTTGCTGTATCTTAAGCAGATTAGATTGGATTAGATTAGATTAGATTAGATTAGATTAGATTAGATTAGATTAGATTAGAAAGAGAAGGAAAAGCTGCAGTTCCTCTGCTGTGCTCTCCCTAACAGCAGAGTGGTGATTTCCACAGCTCCCCCTCCCTACTCTCTAAGACATTTGCCTTCACACACCAGAAATTACTCTCTAAGAGGCAAGTCCCCTGCACCAGGCTGTTACTAAAATCCTGTCATAGACTGCATTGTTGATGCTATTTTGTCATTCTTTGATCCACTCCCACCTTTGTCTCTTATGTTTTTTTATTCTTATTTTTTTTTTTTTACACTTCTAGTAAAAGTGTAAAGAACAATGTCCTGCACCCTGGTTTGTGTTGAGCCTATGATTCTTTAGTCACTATGATTCTAGATATGGTACTGTGCCACCCCCAAGGCTTCATCATCCATGGCCTGTGGCTCATTCTTTACTCACTTTCCTGTTTGTTTTCCATGCCAAGAAAACCCTATGCCTGGGGCATCTAGTTGGATAAAACCCACGTGGAACAGAGGAGAACAGTCTTCCATCCCTACCCAACTCTTGGGTTTAGAACTGAATCAATGCTGATTGGTTCATGCTGTTTCGAAGTTTGAGGAATGTTTGTTACACTGCAAAAGTAGAGATACATATTATTTAGCTTTAAAAAATTTTTAACCATGATCTTCATATGGTTTACTATTTACTTTTCTCACTGCTGTGCCCAAATGACTGATAAGAAATAATTTAAGCCAGGAATGGTTTATTCTAGCTTATGTTTTCAGGCAATGCTGTTTGCCATAAGAAAGAAGGTATAGTAACAGGAGTAAGAGACCAGTTGGCCATAACACATATGCAGTCAAGAAGCAGAGAGCGGGATGTGAACCAGGCTACAACCCTTCCAGGCTCTCCTCAGTGACCCACTTGCTCTGATGAGGCTCCACCTAAGCATTTTCAAAATCTTCCCAGTGTTCAATCACATGACTCTATTGGGTAGATTTCATATTCAGATGGCAGCCTGACCTTGATCAATTCTCTTTTACTTGGCTTTGTCATGAAAGAACTGAAAAAGATGATTGCCAAGTTACCTTGAGCTCTGAACTTAGACAATTCTCAACAACTATAATAATCCTCTTTGTAGATCATTACCAAGTATCTTGGCACCTTCTTATAGTGATGGATGATGTGTCAGGTGAGTCAGACAAGCCATATTTATCTCTGTAATACAAGTGTGCTTCTTCCTTCTGGACATAGGAAAAGCCCCCAGTTACCATTTGTTACAGAAGTAAATAAATTGCTGAGGGGACTACCCAGAAGCACATTTAGATAATCAGCAAGACTATTTACTTTCCTTCCACAGAGACAATCAGCTCAGCCAAGTACGTGTATGAACTGCTCTTTGTGTGGTGATCACTTAATTGGTAGAGATCCCAAAAATTTAATCAACTTATGACATGCTTCTTTTGTGTTTGTACGAAAAGCATACGCATGAGTATGGATATGAATACCCTGGGAGGTTTGAGAGGAATGTTGGGTGTCCTCCTCTATTTGCAATTTATTTCTTTTACATAGGGTCCTTCATGGGACCCCAAACCTCACCAGATCTGGTAGACTGGCTCTGGTTCTTGCCTGACCACATCCCAGGGGTCACAAGCATATACTGACATGCTCAGCTTTTTCACACGGACACTGGGAATTGGGACCCAGATCCTCATGCTTGCACAACAAGCACCTTTACTTACTGAGCTGTCTCCGTAGCCCAAGGAATTCTTGAATGTATACAAAGTGTAAAGTATCACCGAACTTTGATTTCCCAGCCCACTGACTCCTTAAATGTATACAGTGTGTTAAAGTATGACTGAACTTTTATTTATCCACTTATCTATTTTGTTAGCCAACAAATGTAGAGCCAATATATGTAAAATACTTTTAAAAGTCAATTGTAAGTCCCTTCTCTGTTACAGTCTCTTGGACTTCTTCCTGGAGAAGTTTAGTAACTCTATGCCTGCTATCATTTTCTTCCATTCTGCTCTGTGTATTAATTAATGGAACACACTTCTATATTCTTATGTATTTCACTTGTCTCACTCAATACCCAGAAAGTGCACAAAGTCAGTGCACTCTTTTTTGACATTTTAATTGCTATATATTATACTTTCTTTCATCGTAATGCTGATTCATTAGTTTGTTTTCTTTTATTAAATTAAAATTTAATTGAAATTGTTTGGCAATTTCAAGCAAATATATAAAGCATTCTGCTTACATTCATCCTCACAGCTTCCCTAGTCTCTCTCCCACCATCCTCATCCTGTCTTCCTCCTTAAAATATATTGTTTCACTTTAATGTCTATTGTTTTTGCTTTGTTTGTTATATAGTAAAACTAACCAGGACCATCCATGTGGGAAAGGGTGTAGAGCCAGCCACTGGTGCATGGGGGCTCACCAGGGGATACATTACGGAAAAGAATGACTTTTCCCAGCATCCATCCAGGGTAATAGCAAACCTATGAGCCCCTCCTATATTCAAGAGCAAGTTGACAGGCCTAGATGCAGGCCCAATGCAGGCAGCCCCAGCTGTGAGCTCATGATTGCTATGGCAACATCATTTCCCAAAGACTCTAGTTCAATAAATCTAGTCCCAGCCTATCTCAGAGCTCAGCCTAGTGAGATGACCATTGCCAACATGCGTGACCATAGGCATCAAACGATCCATAATTGTAAAGAGGCAGAGTTAACCACAGGAGTAGATGGTCTCATAAAAGACCACAATGTGATAAAGCACCAGGCAAGTGGTGGGCATCAGACTTAGTGCCCCTCATGTGACAAGAGGAAGGGAACAGAGAGGGCTAGGAGGAAGCAATGACAGAGTGCTAGCTCTTTGCACTATTTATTTAGAGTCCTAAAGGGTTCCCAAGGGTTAACTGAGAATGGAAAACACTGAAGACTGGAAATAGAATTGTGAACATCTGCTGGAAAATGGGAAATTTCACCTTAATAGAATTTTTTTCAAAACGTTTTAACTTTTCTCAAAAAAGAGCTATTTCCCTAAACTCATCTGCTTCCTCCTATGTTCTCAAGTCTTTAAATACACCAAACACGATAATTTTCTGAGCAAATCACATTATACAGAATACATTTTTAAGTTTCAAAGCTTAAGCTTCGTAGTGTTTTAAAAAACAGAGGACTGCATACATTTCAGTTCCCATATAGCTGCTTCGTCTGCTTGCTTGCATCGCGGGACATTTTACTCTTAGTTCCAACATTTTGAAAAACTTGGCATCTATAATAGAAATTTCTCTTTCAAAATGACCTCTTCTTTTCTGAGCATGACCTAGACAGTGTAGATCCTATTTGTACTGTCTGCTTGCAGTAAGATTGTTCAGTGAGCCTTTGCTTTGCTCTCTGGAAAGCAGAAACTTTAAGAATACTTATCCCATGTTGAGATGATTACATGATGAGAACTGCAGATCTGACACCTTGATCTGCATGTATAAGGTACACATTTCTGTCCAGATACCCTTCAGAAAAATGCCTTCTGTCAATCTTGGACAATAATTTCTTACTAATCAGGTCAGGGAGGAAATTGGAGAGTGGAACTTAGGAGAGTATCAAGAGAGATGATGCTTGGAAGTAGTCAAAGGAAAAAAAAAGATAATTTTGGGTAGAAAAAAATGGAAAGGCCTTCTCTAGGTAGGTGAGAGACAGGGGTTTGGGAAGAGGTAAGCTGGAACTTTGTTCCTCTTCTGCCCCTGGCACTGGAGTTAAGAGATGTGCATGCTGCTTACCTGTGTTATGCTGGAGGGTGAACCCAGCACTTCTTGAATGCTAGCTAAGTTGAGCTATATCTCTAGCCAAAGGAACCATCTATTTTAATTGTTCTAAAATGGAGAGGATTTCCCAGTTATTAGACCTTCAGTGATAAACCCAGGAAGATCTTGACAAAGGAAAACAAGTGGGTTGCAGTCATATTGAGCTTTCCTGATGCCCATAAAGAATGGGTGGACTGGTCAGCTGCTTGCAGAGAAACCTCCATTTCTTTCTGGAGAAATATTGAAAAAGCAAGTGTGTGAGAGAGAGAGTGAAAGAAATCACAACTGGGAAATGATTCCACTACTGTAACTAGCCAAGCCAGTTTTCAGCTGATCTCGAATAGTCACACATTTCCAAAGGAGCTTCAAGTATGAGTTAAAGCGGTGTGTGGGCTAGAAAGATGGATCAGCCTTTGTAAGTACACGTACATGTAGGCAAAGCACACCTAAAAGAAGAATACATAGATTTTAAAAAAATGAGGATAAATATCTCTTCCTCAGAGCATCAAGGAAGATTCATTATTCAGACGAACCTCTACTGCCTCCTCAGAGACACCAGAGCAGCTGAGCATTCCCTCCGAGAGACAGAGAGAAGAAACTGGGGCATAAAAGAAATTTCACAGGGTATAAGCCACAAGGATTGTCCAGAGCCTCATGTGAGAGGATAATATAGATATCATAACTGACTAGGAATTTGCCTCTGAGCATCCACATCCGCTGTCCTGGCATCCCAATCCACAGAAGCAAAAATGGGACGATAGTAGTGGTGTGTCAGAGTTCTTGAAGGCCTCTGTTTAATGAATCAATTACTGGTTTACACTGCCTTGTTAAAACTCCACAAGCTTGCCCTTCTGGCCTGTGCCTTCCTCTGGGGCAGAGCATCTGTGAGTCTGCCCCTCTGAAGATACCACAGTCTAAAGGTCTCCCAGGAGATCTGCTGCACCCAGGGCAACAGGCAAGGAACCCACCCAAATTACCTCAGCAGCAGGGACCCCAAGGAGCCCAGCAGATGCAGAACCCCTCCCTTCTGCTTGATCTCCACCTCCCTTCCTGCCTATACCTTCCACAGGACAGATCCTCAGTGGGTCTGCCCCTCTGAAGATCCTGCAATTTGAAAACCTCCCAAGAGATCTGCTGCACCCAGGGCAACAGGCAGGAACCTAGCATGGCTGTCCTCTGAGAGGCCCAACAAGCAGCTGATAGAGACAGATACAGATACTTCCACCCAGCCATTAGACTGAAGTTGGGGACTCCTGCAGTTGAATTAGAGAAAGGATGGAAGAAGCTGAGGAGGAGAGAAACCCCATAGGAAGATCAGCAGTCTCAACTAACCCAGACCCTTGAGATCTCTCAGAGACTGAGCCACCAACCAGGCAGCATACAGGAGCTGGCCTGCTCCCCCCCTCAACACCCCAACACATATATAGCAGAGGACTGCCTGGTCTGGCCTCAGTGGGAGAAGATATACCTAACCCTCCAGACACTTGAGGCTCCAGGGAGTTGGGACACCTGGTAGAGAAGAAAGGGACATCCTCTTGAAGACAGAGGGGGAGGAGGAACTGTAGGAGGGGAGACCAGGAGTGGGTCAACATCTGGGTTGTAAAAATTAAAAGTAATAATAATAATAACTCAGGACTGTAAAAATATAAAAGTAATAATAATAATAATAACAATAATAATAATAATAAGACCTCCACAAGGTTGTAGCAAAGATTTACCAAGGCCTTGCTTCTCAGTAAAGTTTAACTGAGTCATGTCAGATAGATGCACTTTGTGCAGATCCGATGACGTGTGTATCTTTCCATGATCTCACAGGCAGTAGGTGAGAGGTGGCTCTCAAGAGCTGTCTTCCACACAAGCACCATAGTATGCACAGATCCGTGCACACATGCACATGTACACACACAGACACAGACATTCACACATGTGTACACACATACACACAGGTGCATGTACAAACACACACATACACAAATAAAAATAAAGAAAGAATGAAGAACTTTGTCTTATCTAGCTCCCAACTTTCCACAGCATAAGGACAGTCACAGAAGCCACAGAGACAAACTTTTTCACCATACTCCATGTCTTCACAGACATCTTCTTCCACCGGATTTCTCCAGTTACATTCACATGTTGAGTTTGCAGACTGGAAACAATTTGACCTCCTGTGGATCACAAAGCCAAGGCCACCTCATTTCATAGCTAGAACAGTTCCTCCCCTTACCAATGACAATCAGTCATTACTTTTAAGATAGATTTTAATCAGTTGACTGGTTTTGTGTGTATGAGTATGCACATTTATGTACGTAGGCAAGCTCACACCACAGTGTATATGTGGGTGTCAGAAGACAATCTGAGGGAATTGGCTCTTTGCTTTCACCATGTGAGCCCAGGGAATCAAACTCAGATCTTCAGGCTTGAGAGCAAGTCACTTGACTCACTGAGCTCTCTTGCTGCTCCTCCAGGCAATCAGAACAGACCGCGCTTTCCTCTCCATTGACACTGTCCACGTTTCCATGGTTCCTGGGGAGCATGTCCTCCTGGCAGCCACTGGGTCAACTGTCAGATCTCTGAGCCAGCATTGGTCAGTGGCCAGCCTTCATGGACATGGGTAGCAGATAATAGGAAGAGGCTTATCTCCTCCTGACATGGAGTCTGGGCCCTGTTAATGGAGGGGTCCTTTCTAGGTTTTGCTCTTGGGACAGTAAGAAGTGCACATCTTTGGCTGTCCTGAGGTATATACAGGCAGAAAGAGGCTCCATTGGTCATTGAAACAAACAGCTTCATTATTGCAGAGTGCTCAGCAGGGAGCTTCCCACATGGAACTCACTCTTCCATCCTGGAATAAGACATTGTACATCCATCCATGTGCCAGGAAGCTAAGTGTCCCAGAGGCCATGTCAATCTCTCAATCTAGGACTCTCCATTGCAGCCTCTACAGAAAACACATCTGTCAGGAGTTGGAGATGGGAATATCTAAAGCTGTCTGACTCGGCTGAGGGCCAATCTAGACTTTCTTCAGGACCCCTTTGCTCTGAACCATCAGTGGATGCTACATAATATGCCACCTTGAGTTCAGCTCTGCTCATCCTACTGTATTAAAAAAATTCATACTCGTATACAAAAACTTGGAGGCATTTGCACACACATGAATGCACACATGTTCACACACATACACATGAGTGTATATGTCCATATGTCCACAGACATAAACAAGTACACATGCATGTCTACATATGTGCACAAGCATACACACACACACACACACACACACACACACAGAGAGAGAGAGAGAGAGAGAGAGAGAGAGAGAGAGAGAGAGGTCCCCTCTCAAATGACAACTAAATAGCAAATAAGAAAAGAACATCTTATAGACCTGCAGATAAGAACCTAAGTAACACATTTTGAGGGAGAAAATATTAGGTTTTAGAAACAACTGTCATCTAGGGTAAGCTCTAGCTGGGTTATATATGCACAGTGCAGTATAGGAACATTCCTCACTTATAGGAGCTGACCTCATAATGTTGCTAAAAAAATTAAAGGAGAGCTAAGCATGTCTGTAATCCCACAGTCAGGAGGCAGGAAGAAGAGGAACACAGCTACATATACGTAGAGACCTTGTTGAAAGAAGAAAGAAAAGGGAAGGGAAATAAAAACAAAGGAAGGAAGGAAGGAAGGAAGGAAGGAAGGAAGGAAGGAAGGAAAGAAGGAAGGAAGGAAGGCCTGCTGCTCAGTGTGCCTACTATGGTGCCAGGCTGAAGGTGGAGGGCACCCTCTAAAGTGCAGTTAGAAATGATCTGTTATAACCATGCCTAAAGACCACATCTTTCATCCTGTCTTTGTTTCTAATTACAAACATTATTACAGATGTTTGAAAATGACAGACTTTAGTGAGCTGATTCCAGCTGCTCAGAAACGATGGTTGAGAGGGTCATTTTCCTTTGCAGGGAGAGTCACACCACACGCATTTGAATGGTTAGTTGAGTGGCAATGGAGACATATACTGGGCTTCAGCTGCATGCTGGCCATTAGCACAATATAGCAACAATTCTAGAAATATTGCATGTGAGGGAAGGAAATTTATGCATTAAACACAGACTAACTGTGGTATGTGGATTGTCTGTCTCCACTCTGTGCCCAAGCAGACATTACTAAACAATCATGAAAGTCTTTCTCGTTGAATTTGAACTCAGAATCTTATCTCAAAACCTGTTATTATCATACAACCACAATTAGCCTTCACATTTAAATAATCATTGGTATATCTAACTCAGAAAAACAAGAACATAGATATTGAGAGAATCTCTGGAGGGGCAAAGATGAAGGCTATCATCCACTCATGAAGTATAGCTAAAAATGAAAGGAAAGGTGGTGTTTTAAGGGTTCATGTAGAATTATAGGAAGAAAAATGAGAGAATGAGAAATTCTGAAAGAGACTTAGAATTAGTACTAAAAGCAAGCATGAATCAAGAACATGTCTTTAGAACAAAGAATGAAGCTTTTTTCAAGACAGCTGGAGCTCCAAGACAATGCTAAATTCAGGGATGGGGTGCCAATGCTTAGTGAACAAGTGCAGAATGCCAGGGTCTCTCTTGGGCACTTCTATGGAGATTTTGGTTTCATTCTGCATAATAGCTTAGGGGGTGAGAAGAAGTGTCTCTGTTTTCCTGCTGCAGACATGGAGAATATAAAACAACAACAACAACAAAACCCATATAAAGCTACAGACATGCATCCTCGCTCTTCCTGTCCCTTATATCCAACAACAGTCATAAAGGTCTGAGGATTGGTTTGTAAATGATATCAAAGACTCCAATACAGACTCTGAGAGGTATCCAGACTGGAAATACCAAAGATAACTGCCGCAGACTGGACTCAGTTGGTCCCTCAACCCACAGGAGAACCAGGGTCCTGGTATGCAGGTGGGCAAAGAATTGGCAAAAAGAAAAAAAAAAGACAAACAGATGTGAATACAAGGGAGTGTTGATCTAAATGTAATTTCTCAAAGCAAGCATCAGACTCATATTACAGAAGAAAAACAAGAAAGCTAGGCGATACAGCAGCCAAGGTATAAGCTGGCAGGAGCCAGGCAGTGTTTACGACTGAGATAAGATCAGCCCAATCTTAAAATCAGCTATTCACAGGAGCCAGGTAAAAGGACTGATACGCCCAGGTGCAATGCTAGTCTATTTTTAAACCCACCACCAGGGGTCCCTTAGTAAATATCTAATTATGCTATTCCTAGTGAAAAACATGTACCCACCAGGGAAGTTCAGTTCTGCTAACCTTTTCATGAATGGTACAATACTCCAGTCCCTCCTTAAACCACAACCCACCTTCTTTCTACTATTATGTAATGTAGGCTGCCATTCATGTCTAAGTTTACTATTTTGAACTGGCCCTGAGATTTTTAGCTCTTATCTGGCAAACTGTCGGATGCCTGATTACTATCAACACTGGAGGCATTTCATCTGAATGAGTAACATTCTTACGAAATTCCAAGCCCAGGTTCAGCTCAAGGACTGCCTAGGACATTGGTGAAGGCCAGGAAGCAAAGTTCAACCTAATTTAGGTATTTGTAAAATACCTAAATTTTAAATACCTTGGATGCAGCTATAATAAAACAATACTGAAAGAAAGCACACAGAACCATTCACCAACTATAGCAAGGACAAATCTGAAATACATCTGTTTATGTGGCACCAGAAACTTTCCAGGAGACAAGCTTTTGGGCCAGCCACGCAGTCTTCACTGGAGTGGGTGTGGCAGATAATGCTTGCCTCCAGGATTTGGAGTTGTTTCCAGCAATTTGTAAATTCAGATTCCACCTGGATCTCCAAGCTGCTGATATTCTCTCCCTAAGCCCCTGGGTGAAAGAGAGGCAGTTAGATGCGTGGCTCCTGATATGGACATGCCTGGGCCATAACCTGGCTTAAAGTCTCTTGAGTTCTGTCATTTTAAAAACTATATTACTGCTGATAAGGTACAGCAAGACCAGGCATACATATGAAACTGGGGTCTCATGGCCAGTTGCAGTGATGGTTCTAGGGAAAAAGACTGTCAAGGAGCACCCAGAAAGCACCAGGCTCAAAGTGAAGGCAGTAAATGTCAGTAGTGTGCACCATTGGTAAAATTCCTTATTGTGGTATTTTAGGGGAGATTAGCCAGCTTAGGGCAGGCTCTGTTGACAACTACTGCATGTTGCAGGCCCACTGAGCCTGACCTGAGATAGTTAGGAAGGACACGTTGGCCTAGATTAAGATGTGCAGATAGCAGACGTAGTTGCAGTTTGGATTTAAGAGCTGTGTGGGAAGACCTGACCAGCCTCTCTCCAAAGCTGTTATCTGTAAAGTGAGGATATTGAAACCCATCCTTTGGGTTTGTGCAATGAAATAACAATGAGGCTGTAACGTGGTACCAAGAAGTGGTCAATAAGATGTGTCATTTTAAGTAATAACGTTGTTAATAAAGTCATTTATACCTTAAGGACCTCTCTGCTTATAACGCAGAGTGTTTTCTTGCCCTGTACCCTCTTCCAGAAGCATCATTCTATTGCCACCCCTTCTCAGCCTAGATGCTTTGGGCTAGGAGTTACATCTGATTGGACCATAGGGTGTGGCTGTTATTCATCCATTGGTTGGTCAATGACAGCTGAGACCTTCTGACATAAAAAAAGAAGGTGGTCAAGAAACATATTAGCTAGTAGTACAGCCAATGAGATTGACTTTCTTTTAAAATAGGAAGTGGACTCATTAGGACAGAGGATAGGTAATAAAGCCAAGAGATAAAGATGTCAGGGAGCCAGCTGGAGAGAAAAGACAGATGGAATAGGTTTGTAGAACCACCTTTGAGTTCCAATTATCCTCCTAGCTCCCGTACACCAAGATTTGCTTTCTGTACCAGCTCTCTGCATCCTTTTACCACACACAGCATAAAAACATGCACCTATAGGTTTTTAAGAATAAAAGAAACATGACCTATTAGCAGATGTAAAATTCAAGTTCAATTTTACATAAAGCCACAGAGATGACATGTGACTGTCACTCTAGCTTCCTCCATAACTTGTTCTGAACCAACTGCTCTTTCCTTATCTGTGAAATTGCCTGGGCAGCCTCCAAGGCTCTGAGATAACACAAGGTTCTCATGCGTTGTCTTCAAAGCTTGCTGAGCTAAGTTGAGGATTGGGTCATGGACTCCAGTAGGATCCAAGCAGAGGCATCCTACTTCCTTAGGCAACAATAAAAATTATCTTGCTGCTTGTGCCCTGTATCTCCCTGATGTCTAGAGAAGAAATAGAGACATGCCATCAGCCAAAGAAAGGAGGATAAATATAGCCTTTGTCAGATTAATATCCCCAGGATTACTCATGACTCTTTCAAAGTGAAGCAAAGATCATGTGCCGCCTGACAGCCACCCATCTGGCCCGAGAAGACTCACCATATGGATGGTTCTCGCTAATTATAGTTAAATACTGAAGGGAGGGGGTTCCAGTGTGGAGGCTCCTGAGACTAGAAGTTTCCTCGTCCCCCTTTCTGGGAGCTCATGAAAAGGCTCTGATAGTTACTGTTCCCAGGCTTGTCCAGATACTTTCAGGTAAACTGTCTCTGTAGAACTGACGTTCACCAACTCAAAGGTAGAGTAGAAACCATCATTCGCTGTGTTGTCACAGCAAGAGGAAACATGGATAACACACCATTCCAAGAGCATGGATTGGATCCTGAGCAGAGAGAAAGGGGAAAGGAAGAGAAGGGAGGAAAAGAGGGTGAGACAACGTGATAGATAGATAGATAGATAGATAGATAGATAGATAGATAGATAGATAGATAGAGCGAGCATCCATGCTTGGCTTCAAACAATTTCTGAGAACAATCAATTTGGGTGAATGAGGGAATGGGGAGTACCAAATTCATGGGAGAAGTCATCAGTCATTTCATTTTGCCTTCATCCTTTCTCTGTACCTGGACCCTCACTCTTTAAGCACAGCTCATTATTCTACTAACAGCACCAAAGTAGGCCACCCTTCCTGCAGAGACTCAGTCCTTAGAATTCAGATAGGTAACATACACAATTAGAGTGGAACAGGTAATCAAAATTCACATGACTCCCTCAGTGTTCATGAACTGACCTAGTTTTCACACAAATGTGGACACAAAGGAATAGTTCTAAACTAAAACCAACAATGAAAACATGAGGAGAAGTGGAGAAATGGCTGCCGATGCTTGGCTTTAGTCAGGGAGACAATAGGATGTGTGAGGATGGTTCATTAACTGGAGAGCCTACACTGGGTGTCCAGGGGCCACCTCTGTGCAGGCTAGAGTTGTCATTTGTTAGTGAGTGATGAATGGCCATTTACAGAGATACTGTCAACTAGGGTATGAAAGTAGGATACTCTATTCATTAATTTTGTAAAATGTTAGTAGTGAACACTAGGAATTACAGGATGCAGTGACAGTACTCCCTAGAGGTCCTTGTCAGCTGAGGAAAATAGCTCCCTTCAGCACCAACAACACAGAGGTAAGCCTGCCGAGACAGCCTCAGAATTTCAGACTTGGGATGTCATTAGAACCCTTTGAATTCAGCTCCACTTGAATAATTTACCACCCCTAAACTTCCCTGCCACACAACAAATGTCATTTGGTTAAGCCTAGACCAGAGATGATAAGTGAAGCAGGCTTTTTACTTACAGACTACATTATTGTTCTTTTGTTTTCAACAGAAATTTGGATTCATTCCTTAAAAGTTTAGAACCTGGGATAAGAGAGCTGCCCAAGAATCAATGGGGTAACCTTAGCTGTGACTCACAACACTGGGGACATAGAACCTGAATAGGCTACCTCTTATAGCCAGGTAGGAACCCCAGTGGAGTGGTAGGGACACCAACCCACCCACAAGACTTTCAACCTCAAATTTATCCTGTCTACAAGAAATGCAGGCACAGGGAATGGAGCAGAGGCTAAGAGAATGGTCAACCAATAGTCAGTCCAACTTGAGACCCATGGGCAAAGAATAACCCTGACACTATTAATGATACTCTGTTGTGCTTGCAGACAGGATAGCATGGGTGTCTTCTGAGAGGCAGTAGCTGACGCAGACACTAACAGCCCAACAGTGGATGGAGCTTGTGAACTCTTATTGAAGAATAGGAAGGATTGTGGGACTGTATGTAACTACACAGGAAGAATAACAGGGTCAACTAACCTGTACCCTTATGGCTCTCAGAGTATGAACCACCAACCAAAGAACATACAGGGACTGGGTCTCAGCCTCCCAGCACATATGTAGCAGATATGTAGCTTGAACTTCATGTGAGTCCTGAAGAACTAGAACAGGGGCTATGCCAAAAGCCGTTGCCTGTATGGAGGATATGTTCTTCTAGTTAATCTGCCTTGTCTGGGCTCAGTGGGAAAGAATGTGCCTAGCCTTGCAGACTTGATGTGATACTCAGGGGCCCCCCACCCATTCAGAGGAGAAGGGGAGGGGGAGGGGAAGGATTGTGGGAGGGATGGCTGGGAGGAGGGCAGTGAGCTGGATGTAGAGTGAATACGTTTTTGTTTTTGTTTTTGTTTTGTTTTGTTTTTAAGTTATTTCTGGCTCCACAGGGTAGCACACACCAGCAACAGGTTGCAGAGGTGGCTCTAGCCTTCTCTGTCTTGCAACTTTACTTTGAGGTTTTGTTTCTCAATCTCAGCGTCTGTCTTTTTCTGTTTATTACTTCCAGAACAGGGAGAGGCTGTGTCCTGAGTGATGCAAAGGAATGATGGGGATCATATTTTCTGTATTTCTTTTTTTATTGGTTATTTTATTGTTTTACATTTCAAACGTTATCCCCCTTCCCAGTTTCTCCTCCACAAACCCCCTATCCCATCTTTCCTCCCCCGTGCTTCTATAAGGGTGCTCCCCCAACCATCCACTCACTCCTGCCTCACCACCATAGCATTCTCCTACACTGGGGCATTTAGTCTTCACAGGACCAAGGACCTCCCCTGACATTGATGCCAGATGAGGCCATCCTCTGCTACATTTACAGCGGGAGCCATGGGTCCCTCCATGTGTACTCTTTGGTTGGTGGTTTAGTCCCTGGGAGCTCTGGGGAGTCTAATTGGTTGATATTGTTGTACTTCCTATGGGGTTGCAATCCCCTTCAGCTCCTTCAGGTCTTGTCCTAACTCATCCATTGGGGTTCCCATGCTCAGTCCACATCTGCATCTGTATTGGTCAGGCTCTGGCAGAACTTCTCAGGAGACAGCTATTCCATGATCCTGTCAGCAGCGATTCTTGGCATCAGCAATAATGACCAGGTTTGGTGTCTGCAGATGGGATGGATCCCTAGGTGGGGCAGTCTCGAGATGGCCTTTCCTTCACTCTCTGCTCTACTCTTTGTCCCTGTATTTCCTTTAGACAGGAGCAATTCTGGGTTAATATTTTTGAGATGGGTGGGTGGCCCCATCCCTCAATCAAGGACCATGCCTAACCTCTAGATATGGTCTCTACCGATTCTCTCTCCCCTTTGTTGGGTATTTCAGCTGATGCCATTCCTATTGGGTCCTGGGAGCCTCTTGCTTTCTTGACATCTGGGACGTTCTAGTGGTTACCTCCAGTTCCCCATCCCCTACTGCTACACACCTCCATTCAATTTCCTGACCCTCTGTACTTCACCCCCATTTCCTAACCCTGTCTCCAAAAAAAAAATCTTGAAATTTTTCTGTATTTCTAACATGAGCTTGCCAGAGATGCATCTAACTGATGCTTGGTTGTAATCCCTAGGTAGTTAGGTTACACTGCAAGCAGATACTCTCAAAGCACTTCAAATACATGGTGCAGTGAGATGAAGTTAACAATGTGGGCATAAGGGAGTAATAGTATCTCCCTGTTATCTTAGACCTAGTAAGCAAGCAGTATAATAGATAAAAGAATCTTCATCAAACTTCAGAAAATATTTGTATAATTCATGGCCATTAGGTACAAGGAATTGCCTGGAGAGATTGTGATGAGAGAGAGAAAGAGAGAAAATGGCTGAGAGAAAACCAGTGTCACCTGTCACCCTGATGAGCCTCCTTTTGCAATTTATGAAGACTGTCAGTTACTAACCATCTAAATAACCCATTTCCAGGACAGAGATTATAACTGAAGCAGAAAATGCCAGAAATCAATCCCTTGTTTTGACATTATTATATTTTTCTGAAAATAGAACACAGCCTCATCTATATGGGTGCCATGGAGTAGGAAGCAGCCTGAGTTAAGAGCTGAGAGGTGCTTTTAACTATATTGATATTTTGCAAGATTGTTTTGGGTGAAGATTCTGCAGCTCATTCAAGAAGATTTGAAATGGAGCCAGGGGACAGAGGAGCTCTTCTCACACCCCGATAGCAAGGACTCTTGGATATGACACCCAACTAGAATCTGGATTCCTCTGTCTGTTTTCTCAACTATGTAACTCATCTCCTCAAGCCTCAGTTTCCTTATCAGTACATTGGGGACAGCAATACCACTGGCATTGTGAGGGCTGTTAGTCAAAGTAGATGGTGTCTTACTGTTCATCTTAAAAGTGTACACAGAATAAGAATAAACGAATGCCGGCCAAAGAGATGGTTCCGTGGATAAGGTGTTAGATGTGTATGCCTGATAACCTAAACCTGACTCCCAGATTCCAGGTAAAGATAGAATCAGAGAACCAATTCCACATAGTTGGCCCCTGACTTCTTCACACAGGTCCCTTGCACATGTGCCCCCCATATATCATTCATGTATATACATAAAATAATCATAAATTAAAATTTCACTGTGCCCCTTCTTAGAATTGGGAACAAAACACCCAGGGAAGGAGTTACAGAGACAAAGTTCGTAGCTGTGATGAAAGGATGGACCATTTAGAGACTGCCGTATCCAGGGATCCATCCCATAAGCAGCTTCTAAACGCTGACACCATTGCATACACTAGCAAGATTTTGCTGAAAGGACCCAAATATAGCTGTCTCTTGTGAGACGATGCCGGGGCCTAGCAAACACAGGAGTGGATGTTCACAGTCAGCTATTGGATGTATCACAGGGCTCCCAATGGAGAAGCTAGAGAAAGTACCCAAGGAGCTAAAGGGATCTGCAACCCTATTGTTGGAACAACATGATGTACTAACCAGAACCCCGGAGCTCTTGTCTCTAGCTGCATATGTATCGAAAGATGGTCTAGTCGGCCATCAATGGAAAGAGAGGCCCATTGGACTTGCAAACTTTATATGCCCCAATATAGGGGAATGCTAGGGCCAAAAGAATGGGAATGGGTGGGTAGGGAAATGGGGGGCGCTATGGGGGACTTTTGGGATAACATTGGAAATGTAATTGAGGAAAATATGTAATAAAAATATTAAAAATTAAAAAAAAAATTTTAAATGAACTAATAGATGATGGTCTTGTTGATAGTTTTACTCTTTGGACATATGTGTTTGTAGAGATGGGGGATGAGAATAATAAGAAAGAAGATAAGGAGCATGAAGAAGGGGTGTATTGGGAGGAAGAGGAGGATGACAAGGAGGAGAGAAAGATGGGAGAAAATGGAAGGGATGAGATGGGTAAGAGACAGGGCATAATCTTTAACAGGCTGAGCTCTAAGGCAATCAGATGGGCTTTGATTTATGTCCAGCCTCCATGCCTGTATCTTGCTTATACTGTTTAACTTCTTTCAGACCTGCTCTACTGACCTCTATGGGAGACAAGAACACTGCTCTAACTGCTAAGTTGTCTCAAGAGCTGAGTGAAGAACTGTTTAGAACAGTGTGTGGCAAATATACCCATCTTACCCCCACCACAAAATTGTGTGGTTATCGACTGGGCATTCTTTTTATTTCTTTCAGGATTACTTATTTAATAAGCATGGTTGTGGGATTTGTGGGAAAATATTGAAGAGTATGTAGACAATAGAGCTTGTCATCCCTGTTAAAATATGACCAAGTTTGAATTTTGATTTCTATAAATGGGGACAATAATCACCTACCTCTTGGGGTTACACTGATATTGAAATGAGAGCATGATTTACCACCCTGATCACTGTGACCTCTGGGTTTACATGGAAACTGGAAGAGCCATATAAGTGACTCCATTGTTAGCCATTTCCCAGTGACTCCATTACAGTGTGTTCTGTCATACCAGCTGTGGCCCTTTCATACCACCTGGCCCTTCTATAGTATATCACTTGACCAGGATGAACTTCTGATCCAAATTTGACCAATCTGGTTTGCTCTTTGAAGTTGTAATCAGGAACTGAGTTTTTCCTAATCATAACGAGCAGTTCATCTATAATTATCCGCTTGAAAGGAAAATCTGAAAGTCATCACACCTCCCCACTTCAAACATGTACATGGCTCTCTATTGTTCTTGAAATAAGGTCATAGCAAGTCTTGAGCCATGATGGTCATTTCAAGTCTATTCTCAGGCTATGTTAGTTTTCACCCCAGTGCTGCAAACATGTTGGCCCTCTGTGGTTTCTGAACTCACTGGGTATGTATGTTGGCCAGTTTTATGTCATCTTGACACAAGCTGGAGTTATTTGTGAAGAGGGAACCTCAGTTAAGAAAATGCTGCCACAAGATTGCCTTGTGGCAAAGTCTGGGGGACATTTTCTTGATTGATGATGGATATGGGATTGGACATCTCCCTGTGGACAGTGTCACCTCCAGGCTAGTGGTCCTGGGTTCTATAAGAAAGCAGAAGGATGGAGAGATGGTTCAGCGGTTTGGAGCACTGACTGCTCTTCCAGAAGATCTGAGTTCAATTTCCAGCAACCACATGTAATGGGATCTGATGCCTTCTTCTTCTGATGTATCCGAAGAGAGCTACAGTGTACTCATGTAAAATAAATAAATAAACCTTAAAAAAGAAAGAAAGGAAAGAAGAAAAACAAAAAGCAGGCTGAGAAAGCCATGAGGAGCAAGCATCTCTCTGTGACTTCTGTCTGCATCAGTTCCGGCCTCCAGGTTCCTGCTCTGTTTAAATTCCTTTCCTGACTTCCCTGGAGGATAGACTATAAGCTGCAAAATGTCATAAACCCTTTCTGCCTCAAGTTGCTTTTGCCATAGTGTTTTCTCACAGCAACTGAAACCCCAAGACACCAAGACTGCCTTGCAAGCAGCCCTTTGTACATTCTGTTGCCTCTACCTGCAATGACAGTGCCCTGGTTCTTTTCCTTTTGTTTCTGGTATTTTGGTGGACATTGTATCATGCAAACCCTCTCAGACCTGCTCCACTGGGGCACCTTTGTCTGTTTATCTCATACTTTGTTCCTTTCTATCGCACTAATCACAATTATAATCACACATGCATATGTATAATTATTTTATTGCTAGCTAGATATTCTGGAATCAGGATCAGTTTTGCTTTTGTATCTGTTTTACCTGCCAAGGTTCATGACTCATAGGCTATGCTCAATAAATCCTTGCTTAGCCAATGATAAAATTCAACAGTGGCTGGATCTGTAAGGTGAGAGATCACATAGCCACTCTGTTGGGACTCTTAGAGCTGTCATCTTCTCTATATCTCTTAACTCATCCTCCTCTTCACATTTTCTGTAGGCTCAGTAAAGGCCCTTAACACAATTCCATTCAATTCTTACAGTTTCTTTAATCTTAAATAAGTGTATTACTCTTGTCAGCACTCCAATCAACTCTTTCATGCCAGTATAAGATGGAGATGGAGAAAGTCCTGAGGGCTGTTCTAAGAGGATTCAAGATGAAGATGAACAATGCTGGCAATGATAATGGCCAAATTCTGGGAAACACAAAGGATGTTGATAGTTTATAACCACTGTTATTTATATCCTGGCTCAGCAGACTCAGCCTGCCAGGAAGTACCACTTCAGTTATTTCTAGTCATGGTAGGGCTTATCTTCACTTTTTAAACTGCAATACCTTCCTTAAACTTCTGAATCCATTCCTTCACTTTAAAAACTCTTTCCTCTCACAAACCGTAGAGTGAATTAGTCACCTAGTAAAATGTAAATCTCTCCTCAGCAGAGATGGAGCATTGAAAGCAACATGTAAAGATCTCATGTATACACCACAGAGACATTTTGATTTCTCTTAAAACTTAAAAAATACCCCAGACTCTATGTCTACTCTAGGTAAATTGTTTATCCAACTAACCAAGTCTTTTCCAATGATCAATCCAGACCAATATGCACGTGGTGGCCGCAAAACTCTGGGTATATTTTACTGCTTCTTCCTTTTTTCTAAACTCACAAAACCAAACCGGGAGAGTCCACCTCCCATTGCACTATGTATGTGTAGATGAAACAAAATCCCTGATAGAGACATTAAAGCAGGGAGAACTTGTTTTGGCTCGCTGTCTCCAAGTCCATGATCACATGGCACTAAGAAATTGTGGAGAATATCATGACTATAGAGAATGTGACAGTATGAAGTATGAAGTATGAAGCAAGAATCAGGACACAGGAAGGCCTAAGGCTAAGAAGACCCCCCTCTTCTTCAAAAGACCCTATCATCTTCAAACCTCCTACCTTTTACCACTTCTTAATAACTTCAGCCTGCCATGAATCCCATTCATTACATCAGAAGCCCATGACCTAATTGTCTCTGGGATTTTATCACAGACATATCCAAGGTGCACCTCACAAATTTAGCGAGCATTTCTTGATCTAATCATGTCGAGGATAAGAATGAGTCATCCCAGTTACTCTACAAAAATGTTCCCCAATCTGCTTCCTTCCTCTCCGGTGTCATCATAGTCACTCCTGTGTACTCTCTCTAGAGTGGCTGGGTTTCTTTTCTAGGCTGACCTCTGCCAGTCTTCTTGCCTTTGTAAATGTAGTTTTTATAATATCTGTTCTTGCACCTCCTCTGTAATTCAACTAGCATTTTAAGGCACACTTGGAACTAACTACCACCGATCTCTGTCTCATCCATCTACAGACTTACAGCTGCCAGCTCCCTATCTCATAGAAGCCAATTCCCATCCTCCCAGTTTGAGTCCACTGACCCCTTGCAACAACCCCACAGCTTCACTGTGACTTCAATTAGTTTACACTGCTACTCTTCCCTCCTTAATGAATCCTTTCACTTGCCTACTCAATGTACTTAGATTTCCTGATCCAGTAGCAATATCTACTTCCAAACACTATGTTCTCAGGATATGCCTGGTAAAACTCAGCCCTCGATGCAGCAAAACATATGCCTTCTCTGGGTTCCACCTGAGCAACTAAAACCAGCAAAGAGAAACCCTAGACTATTGGTGATAGTGCACCTTCTGGCACTGTGATTGCTTTTATGTTCTCTAAGATCTATTTCAGTCGCATGAAGCTGTTGGAATGTTAAGCATTAATGAGTACACAATGGCTGAATCACTCCCTGCCATAGAGTGCTATCCGTGATCCCAATCCTTGTTGGTATTGTGTTGTCATTGTCATTAACCTGCCGTCCATTCATCTCACAACCTCATTCCTTGCTCGGTGTAGACATTCGAAACATTCAAATGACACTTCCCTAATCTTGTCTTCAAGCCCCAGAATCTCTACTGATCTTCTCTTTCTTCCCTCTTTAAATTGTTTCTCAACTTCCAAAAGTCTACCCATCCGTGTATGATCAAGACAGTATAATTATTTTTGACAGTTTCATACCTATGTGCACTGCTTTTTTTATGCTCACCTCCACCCATAATCACCTGCTCACTCTCTTCTTTTCCATCCCAACCCCTTCTTCTTCCCAACTATCTCTTCAGTGGATACATCATAGTAAAATGAGACTGCGCCCTCCAAACACCATTATCAGTTAATACCTCTTGCAAAAGGTGTAGGGCTTCGTGGATACCTGCTATATTCATGATGCCATGTAGAAGAATGCAGTATTATATAGATATCTACAGCTACTATGTGTCTTTGAGACTTGTGCAATTTTCTATCTTCCTTCTCTCCTCCTACTCCCATAACATACATAAATGCTAGTCATCTTCTGGACTGATGTGTAAATCACTATTTTCCATGCCTGAGGCTCAAAACAAACTCTCATATAAAGAGCTGACTGCATGTCTGACAAAATGGCATGGGATATTTAACCTCTAAGTGGAAAAGGATTTGGTCTAGGAGAATAACCATCAACTACCTTAAATAAAAGGAGATAATCCCATAATTAAAGTTTTATTTGATTCAAGGATTTATACCCTGAAAGCCATTTTTCCTTCAGAATTGCAATTCATTATCCCCAAAGCAATTTAGTTCTGGTGCTTATGGTATAAGAACTTTCCTGGCAGAATGGGTGACTGAATTAATTACATTAGGCACCATGATATTTAATTAAACCCATAGGAGAGTATCCATAAACATAACATCTTGGGAGGTATTTGCTTCATTGGCTGGGCTTTCCAAGGAGCCCCAGCATCAATACTAATCCATAGGAAAATGCTTAGAACAATGTGGTAGCTTAACAATGAAAGGATAATTTGGTTGAACTTAATCATTGTTGTCCCAATGCAATAGCAAAACCATATCAGTTTGCAAAACAAATTTGGAGCATTAAAGAGCATGCCCTT
This sequence comes from Mus caroli, assembly GCF_978045245.1. Taxonomy (NCBI): domain Eukaryota; kingdom Metazoa; phylum Chordata; class Mammalia; order Rodentia; family Muridae; genus Mus; species Mus caroli. Next base: position 9,236,505 of record NW_028227272.1, read on the forward strand.
CTCCACCACAGCCTGAGGATTACACTGAATTTCACAGCTCATGACTTTTTAATGACAGAGACAAATGACAATTTCATCATCAATGTGTGCTCTTACTCAAAGGAAAGCTCTAGAATGATATCATGGATAATGATATCACCTGGGAAGGCTTCTGGCTGTGAGTCACAGATGCAAAAAGAGTTTTGTTTCCTTTTCTGGTTTTGCAGAGGAACAAGGAGGGGCAGGGCTTGGTTTCATTATCCTTGGGTTCCTGGTCTCATAGAACTGAATCTTTAAAGTGGTGTGTATGTGTGCATGCTGCACAGGTGTGTGCAGGACCACCCAAAGAGAAAGGGTGGTGGGCATTAGATTACCATGAACCAGGAATGGTTCCATGATGGCAAAATGATATCCAAACAAAATTTCTTTTTTTAACTTTTCTTCCTTCTTTCTATTGATTTGTTGAAGATTTCAGAGTTATTTTCTAACACTCACATCTTCACAATATGTCTGCTCATGGTGCTGGTACATCCAAATATGATAGGGTGGTAATAACACTGACTGTAACGGTAGCCATGGAAATGTTAGCTGCAACAACAATGATGTCACTATAGTACTTACTGAATTTGCATCATTTTCTAGCACAATGCTAAGAGCTCTTGCCAGATACTATTGTTCTTGGACTCTGTAAATCGAGAGAGTGAAGACACAGAGAGCTGAAATTATATGCTCCAAGACATATAAACAACAAATAACAGACCCTAAGCTCAAGTCTATGAAACACAGCAAATCCTGTTTCCTTGGCAATGCATTGCCATGAAAAGCTCAAAGGAAGCACTGATTCTCCTGGCTTCCATGATCAACAAATACCAACAGTCAGACATTCTGTTCAATTCACAGATAGAGACAAAGGATCAGAAATCATCAATGCATATGGAAGACAGAAGAAAGTTGCAAGAGATCAACCTCAGGAACCAAGCAATTTTACATGAATCTCTCTTCTGTGGTTCCTTCAGTGGCTCACATACCTGCTGGCTTGGATACAAGTGATAAGAAAACAGATTAAATCAGCTGTAATGCTCTCAGATTTTGAGATGATGGTTCTTTGTAGAGAACATGACAGCCATTCTCTTGGGCAAAGCTAGGCTTACTGAAGAGCAGATAGACTTGGCAGCACAATTTATCTCAAATCTTTGGAGTTCTCCAAGTTGACTGTATAAGTACAGACCACCATACCTCTTATTCTAAAAACATTACTGGCTATTGCCCTCCAAAATATAAACAGCAAGTCACCACAGATCCTTGGTTTTTCTCTTTAATAGGAGGAAGAGATTTGTTTCCCTAGCACTCTTTCTGCATTATTATCAGTCAGCGAGAAGACTCTATTCATTATTTTTACTTACTTTTCTTTCTACAACAGTGATTCTCAACCTATGGGTTGTGACCCCCAAAGGGGTCATATATCAGCTATCCTGTGTATCTGATATTTACATTATGATTCATAACAGTGGCAAAAATACAATTGTGAAATAATTTCATTATGATTGGGGATCATATAGAGTAACAATATTGAAGGGCCACCACATTAGGTAGGTTGAGAACCACTGCTCTACAAGTTATACACACTGCTGTGCTGAATATATATCCTCTAACTCAATTACCTTATTTTATAAACATTTTAAAAATACCTTCACCCTAAAAATACGGTGCTATTTGTGTGTGTGTGTGTGTGTGTGTGTGTGTTTACTGGATATTTTTTTATTTACATTTCAAATGTTATCCCCTTTCCTGGTTTCCCCTCTGAAAAACACCCTCCCCATATCTCCTCCCCCATGTGTGTTTTTAATTTGCATAAATAAGGTTGTTCTATAAAATTAAGTCTGCCTCTTCTGTCTCTTCATTCACACTGGACTTTGAAATTAATTCACATTCCTACCTGTACTAGGACTTGTAGGTCTCTAGTTTCCTGACTAACTCCTCTTCTCTGCCTTCATCCATTGACTCAAAATAACAAACAGTATATTGTACTTAGTTTCCTGTTAATTACTTCCCTGATGGAGTGAGGAAAGAAAGAGTGTCTGCTATGTATTCTTACTTTTCGTTCCTTATCATAGAGAAATTTTGTATTTTCACTTTATATCCCAGAGCTTAGAGGAAGCAAGAACTAAACTTCAAATCTATCTTTCCTCAAATCTGCTGACAGTCTACTTTCAAGTGAAATCACACAATGCAAGGTCAGTGGCCTCTTGTACTCACAAACAACCTGAGAACATGTCAGCATATCCAGCACTCAGATGTTTCTTCTTTCAGATAATAGTGCACAGAAAATAGCTGTTAAGATCAGGTGAACAAAGACACTTGAACACTTCTTTTAAAAGATCTTTGCATATCTAGATGAAGAAGAGATACCAAAGCAGACCTAGCTAGTATATGATCAACAAATGACAGAATTTATTTTTAAATGATACTGATTTTATATAAACCTCCTGGGTCATTTCTAGAACACATATTTGGTTCCATGTATTTGGAGTGGGTGAAAACCTAACATTTGCATCAAGAACTTATTACACAGAGAAACAATCAGCACCAATCAGCTAGCTTCAAGGTAGCCATCAGTCTAGACTTTCACACTGCCTGGCAGTCGTTGTGTCTCAAGCACCTACAGTATCAACAGCATGAGGAGTTCAAAAAATGGAGGTTTCAAAAAGGGCAGCTCTGAGTTCTTTAGAAAATGTAAAATTAGTCTAAAGAAAGAAACATGAATCTGGAGAGATGCCTTAACATTTAGAAGTGCTTGTTACTCTTCCAGAGAACCTGCATTCAGCTCCCAGCACCCATCTCAGGTGGTTCATCTGTAATTCCAGCTCCAGGGGGGCCTATGCTCTTTTTTGGCCTTCACAAGCACCACATGCTGTATGAAAACACACACACGCACATATACAAATTATATATATATGTAATATATATATACATACATACACATATATAATTGTATATATGCATATACATCATAAATATGTGTATATATATGTATATACATATTCTAAACTGTTTGAGGTTTTAGAGAATAAAATCTGAAGGTGTGAATGTGATGTTATCAGGGCACTGGAGCCATTATCCTGAGGACCTCTGAATAGAGACAGAAGTCAGGTGCCAAGGACCCTCCTATCAAGGATCAATAGATCCACTGCTGCAAGATCTAATCTTTTGACAGCTGTAGTATTTCTAGTTTAATAAATGTCCTTTTAGCTAATGTGACTTGGCATTCATCTTGGAGCTGTATATATTTCACATCTTACAATGACTGGTAACATAAACACTGACAGCTGATACATACACATTGCATGTTTGTCTCCTAGAAAAGCTCTATTAAATGGGTGATAGATAGATATACAGATATAGATAGATATAGATATAGGGATAGGGATAGAGACAAAAATAGAGATGTATCTTGTTAATATGATGTCTTAGAATTATGAGGATATGTGGCTGGATCTTCTGGAGTGCTGGTTGCTTTTGTTTGATAAACACATAAATGATTTGTTTTCTCTCTGGTTTGAAAGGGAGGGGCTCAGTCCCATGCTAGTCACATAGAACTTAGGAGGTCTGTTACCACTGTCATCTGAGAAAACCCTGCATAGTTAGTTTTAAGTGTCAATGTGGCTAGGTTACAGGACACTCCAATGGCTAGTAAGACATAATTTCCACATGTATCTACAAGGCTGTCCTGTAAGAGGTAGACATTTGAGTTAGTGGGCATGAGAAGCAATAATTAAATAGCTGGAGACTCAGATACAGCCCAAAGCAAAGAAATGGTAATTTGATCTCGCACTTCTGGAGCTCAAGCACTGTGTTCTCATGGCGCTGTCTTCAAATTGCAGGATCGGCACCATGCAGGCCGTTAGTCTTGTATTGAGACAGTTTCAATTTCCCTGATTCTAAGGCTTGGGGCTTGCACTTAGCCACACTAGTTCCCCCTGGTTCTCAAGCTAGAACATGATTTATCCTGGGACTTCCTAGCTTCCAAATCAGCCTCTCCTAAGCATCTTCTTTCCCTCAAACTATGCATGTATTCTTTTCTATATGCATATTTTACATATTTAACATATCATAAATATTCTTGTATTTTATATATCTATGTATATCTTAGGCATACATTGTATATTCTTATTTATATAACATATTTTATGTATTTATGATTATATATATACATCTTATGTTCTTATATAACTTATATGGTCATACATATATTCCTATACATATGTATATGCACACAGACATGTATGTCATATATATGTAAATATACTGTATATACATATATGCCAATAACAATTGTTCTTCTCTGTTCCAAAGGAGACTATCTATAAGGCAAACAAAAAGACTTCTAGTCAGCTACTATGTATACCTTTGACAATCACTACACTGGACAATTATAAAGATGCACTTGTATCTACTAAGCGGAGCTTTATTTCTGTCCAGCCTCAGGCTCAGCCTCAGACATGTTTGGGACCGTGGGGCTGTGGTTCTGCATCCTCACTGTAGACATGGACATGTGAAATATGGCTTACATGACCTTTGTACCTTAGTGTCCCCTTGGGCACTCCTAAGTCGCATTAATTTTGAAAGAGAAAGGATGAGCGTGACATCTGAACTTTGAAGCACTAGGTTTAAGACTTTCTCCCCATTGCACAGAAATCTCCTTTATCCTTTCTAAACAGGTTTGGTCAAGACTCAGTAGGCAAGTCTCAAGCTCATGCAGGACCCACTTTTTCCAGGGGGACAAGTCTAAGCATCTTCTACCAACAGTGCTTCACAGAGTTACAGAAAGCTTTCAGGTCTCCTCAGCAACTGCAATAGGCACTGTCTGCTTAACTGATAAACAGGAATGATGCCAACTCCTTTACATGATTATATTTTAATATAAATTTTCTATTAAGGCTTTGTTTTTTACTGGTTATTATAAGGCTAAGTGTGGGCTCCCAAGACCTAGAATCCGCAAGTAGACCTTGACCCTGTCCCCGCCTTATTTCTGATTTGTAAATAAAGATGCTGATGGCCAATAGGTCAGCAGAGGAGACATAAGTGGGGTTTAGGTTTCCCAAGCTTAGAAGGTGCAGGAGAGGGGAAAAGAGAAGCTGCCATGGGTTAAGAGTCAAAAAAAGCCAAAAAAACAAAAAAACAAAAAAAACCAAAAAACAAAAAACAAAAGCAGCCCTGAGGGCTAGCTAATTGGAGCTATGAGAGGCCTAATAACTCATGTGTATTGATAGAAAAGTAGGTTTTAACAATGTAGAGGGTAGGCAGCTGCTCAGCATTTGTTCTCTTTAAGACTTATTATAAATATAAAAATTGTCTTATTAGGGAACTTAAATAACTAAGGCCAGATAAAAACCTTGGGCAGAGACTAAATAAATTTCTATTACCATTTTCTCCACAAGTTTTCATAAAGTCCCTATTCTACACATGAGGAACTTGAGAATTAGGATCTTTCCCCAAGGTGACACGGCAGACAGATATGTGAGCAGGACTCAAATCCAGACCCATGTCACATCAAAGTCTAGTTTTTTCATCACTTCTTACAAGGTTCCACCAGTCACTGTTGCAATGGAGGCCCACCAAAAGGCAGAGAGCAATGCTTCTAGACAGTTACTGTCAACACTACCAGGGCAAGAAAACTGGGAACTGACACCAGAAACTTGTGGACTGGCACCAGAGAGAGCAGAAGGATCAGCCAACAGGCAGCCCGTGGGACAAATATAATCCAAGGACTGCTGATATACAAGGCAAAGCTAGAATCACTTTAAGCCAGCCAAGTTCTGATACCCTCCCTGTTCCTTCTAGATGCTGAAGTTTTAAGGAAGAGAAATTAGCATTCACTCAAATTGCTGTGCACATCTCTGATCATCTATCTAGTCACCAGGGAAAACTGCATTTCTCCTCTTTCCACTTGGAAAAGAATCACATTGTGTTAGGATAATTATGAATCACCCTTTGATCTGTCTCTACATCTAAAAAGCATAAACAGAGTCAGCTGGTAATGTCTGGCTGCTTGGGTATTTCAGGCTTATATTTTGAATAACACAAGGCTCGGTTGCTAACATCAGTAAATAATTTACTCTAGCCTGAAATAAGAGCTCCGGGCAAGAAACATCAGATCAAACATGGGGAACGGCATTGGGAGAGCAAACACACTGCTTGCTCTCCTAGAAAGATTCTCCCAGATTCTCTGTGGCAAGTGGAGAGCGAGCCACGGCAGGTTGTGCATCCACCAAGCTTCTTCTGGCTGTGACTCAAATCTAAAGGCTTTGATGGCATCAAAACGGGCAGGAAAGGAGGGTGTCAGGTGAAAGTATGGAGAACAGATGTAAGGGCTACAGCATAGTCCCTTCAGGCTCTGTGCCTCAGTCATGCCTAAGCTGAGGAACACAATCACTTCTTTGTTTTTAGCATTTAGTAATTGCAAATATATGTATTACAATTTGCAGCTTAGTTAATAATTATACACAAATATAATCTGAGCTATCAAATATCCACTAGTTATGCATAAAATGACTGATCTGAAGAGGCCAACTCAAAAAATATATCTTTCTTAAATTACAAAAAATAAAATCTGACAGTTTTAATTCCAAGTTAGATCTAGGGTTGCCACGCTCAGAAGTGTGAGTTCCCACCTGTACAGAGCCCCACATGCAACACAGATCTAAAGCACCACTGCAAGGCTGGAATGTGTAAAATATTCAACTAGAGCCACCATGCCTACCTGCCTTGGAGGTGTTCTTTCCTTGGGACTAGGATGACAATGACAGTTTTTCTCCTTCAGTCAATTTATAAAGACCCTTCTGTCTTTGCCACCATCTGGCCATGTCTACAGGCATGATTATTTTAACTAGTTATTTACTCATTTGATAGTGAAGGTGTAACCTGGCACATTTACTTCTTATCCTTCCTTTATATCTCCATTCTGTGGAGCTGGAGAGATGACTTGGTGGCTAAGAATGCTTGCTGCGCTTGCAGAAGACCTTGGGTCCCTGGCATCCACATGATGGTTTTACAATTCTCTGGGTTGTAATTCCAGTTCCAAGGGATCTGATGTTGTCTTCTGGCTTCAACTAGCACCAGGAACACATAATATATGCTAATGAAACACTCATACACATAAAATAAACATAATATACATATATACATATGTATGTATACATACACATAAAATACACATAAAATAAAATAAAAATAAATAAATCTTTTAAAAGATTCATCCTCAGCATTTAGTGAAAGAAAAATAGTGAAAGAAAAAGGTACATGATCTGATTCTCTATTCCATATACCTGAGACAGAATAGATGCCCACAAGTGGAATTTCTTCAATTATTTGTTTGTTGGATGCTTTTTGGTAACAGTAAGTGGAAAGGTGGGATCACAGTCTGCTGCTGCTTGATCAAAACCTACAGTCAGGAGTAAAATGTGTAGAGTGGACAAGAGCTGACATAAAGGCATGAACATGTTATCGGTGCCTGCTGCTGGAAAAGGACAGGCAGCTCCAGGTTGCACTTCCTTGTTATATAATCACAATCTCAGTGGTAATTTGGGGCGCCATCAGTCCCTGAAGATTGGGAGATTTCAATATGCCTTTGTGATGGATACAGTCCCATTTGAAGGAGAATTTTCCTTTTTCAGACAAATCTTTCCTAAGTAGGAAGGGTATCAGATGATCTCATTCCATTTGATTGGTGCTTACTGTATGTGAAGCTGGGATGAGAGACAGTCAAAAGTCAAAAAGTACAAGGCTTGATCAATTGGTAATATCTACTTGGAATAGGCAGGGAGGAGCAGTATACCTGCCAGCAGGTAGAAAGACCTCTCTCTCTCTCTCTCTCTCTCTCTCTCTCTCTCTCTCTCTCTCTCTCTCTCTCTCTCTCTCTCTCTCTCTCCTCTCTCTCTCCTCTCTCTCCTCTCTCTCCTCTCTCTCCTCTCTCTCTCTCTTTCTCTCTCTCTCTCTCTCTCTCTCTCTCTCTCTCTCTCTCACACACACACACACACACACAGACACACACACACACAGACACACACACACACACCTAACCTATTACCAATCCATGTAAAATAATCCATGCATGAACATGTGGATGGGATAAATAAGTGTTCAACTCACACTTCCTCATTCTTCCTCTTCCCTCCTGACTCTTACCCTCCCTTACCTCTTACCTCCTCTCCATTCTTTAAGAACCAGAGACCAGAGAATTCTGTTCTCCTTTGGGGCTTTTGTGTTCTCTCTCAGGATATATTCAGCAGAGTTCTACGTGCTTTAACCTGACAGTGGAAAGCCTGGATGAGGTCAAGAGGGGAATATCCCCTCCCCTACACAATGTTTGACATCCATCAACTTTCATCAGAAGGTCAAGGGTTTTGTGATCCAGGTGTCAAGAGCACTTAACACCTTTGCTGTTTCAGCTTGGCAGAAAGATGCTCATCATATGGTTGACTGGCCTAGAAGACAGCGTGTTTTCAGGACCAAACCCTATTAGGACCTATGAAAATGAAGCAAACAGAACAAAAGAGTTCAGTGTGCTTTGTACATTGCTGAGTAAGCAGACTACAGAAGGAATTTCTGGAATTCCTCCTTAGAGACCAGAAGCTGGGACCTCTAATAGCTTTGTACTCCTAGGGATAGAAGTTCTTGATTGAGCTGAGAACTGCAATTCCCATCCACTGGACTCCAAATGGAGACTAATATCCCATTCAGATTCTCCATGGCTCTTGTGTTATACATTCTGCCAAGAAATCTACTCTCCTTTTAAAATGTGTATTTTTAGGTCCTGGTCTGCACAATAATAAGTCAGCAGAATTTCAGTAATTAGAGCTGGGGAGAATAGGAGAGTCGAATTAGTGCCACTTCCATTCTTACCTTAGTAGAATTATTAACTGGAGGCTGACTGCATGGAGGGGTGGATGATTGTCTAGGTTTTAGATTATGTCCACTGTGAGTCTCACCCCTAACTTAACACCTAACTCTTCCATCTCTGAACCCCCAGTCATAGGTTAAATGACATTGAAAATATTTACACATTTCAAGATTTCTGTAGAGTTTGAAGTTTATTTTTACTTATCTTTTCCTAGCATATGTTGTGGGTTCTCGATGCCTCTTTCCTTTGAGAAAAGAGAGTCAACACTGGTTCCCAACTTAATGAAGTCTGGTGAGACACAAGGCTCTGTGCATACAACAAGAAGTTGATTTACAACACATTTGTAGCAAGGGACCACTGAAGTATTTATTCAAGATGTGCCTGAGCCCTGGAGTGGGTAGAGTCTCAGCTGTGCACACTCTACTTGCACAGTAGCTGGGGGAGACTGGACAGCAGCACACACTGGGTCTTATGCCTCAAGGCAATGCGAGTCGTGAGGTTAATGCTCTAGGGGACACTGTGTTTGGGCTGGAGGGGAGCTGGACCAGAGCCTGTATTGTTCCAGCTAATTCTTTCCTATTTCAGAATACTGCACTTCTTGTGTGCTGTATCTCTGGGAACAACCAGGAGGAAGTGCAGAGAGCTAGGTCAGGCTAGACCACTCAAACAACTGTCATGTGTACTGGGTTCAACTCTTGGCTGTCTTGCAGCTGAGGTTCACTCCAGCAACCTTATGTTTCTGGCTCAAGGTAGTTCGTCAAAAATGGTGCCAGCTGACTCCTCTCACAGATAGGTGGGATTTGGAAGGGCAGGAGTTTGCACCAGGTGCTCAAAGGTCAGCCAGTGGGAATCAAGTACATGGTAAATGCCACAGCATTGGGCTTTTGAGAGGATCATGCTGGGCTCCATTCTACCTGCAAGATGATATCTTCTTGCTCACAGCAGTAATGACTCCAATAAAGACATCTTGCCCTTCCCCTTTGTACTCCTCCTACAATGCCATGATGCCACAATGCCACGGTGCCAGGTCCTCTCCACAGACAGTACCTGCACTCATGTCCTGGCCTCAGGATCTGTTTGCACACAGACTCAGGTTGACATTACAACATGTTAAAGGTCCTTTGTTTCTCTGATACTCTACAGTCTTCATTTTTCACAAAAAGGAATGATTTAATGTCACCATAAAAGTTTATAAAACTCTGTCTCCTCTTTTCTCAAATGGCTCTTGTTAGTCTGTTCTTCTTAGGGGAAAATGGAAGGACAGTCTCTATGGAGGAACACTTTGCTTTGAGCAGCTATGACTCCCTTCCAGGATCATCCGTTGCAGTTAGAGGCTTCACTACCCCTGAGCTGCTTGCATTAGAAATCACACAAAGGCATCCCTTCCTGTCCTCCAGTCCATTGCCAAACTTGAAATGCTTCTTAATGTTGTCTTGCTCTCTCTGTCTTGACCTGTGTTGGCATTTTGTTTTAGCTAAGCATCTTGAGCTTCACATGCCTTACCTCACCACAGCCCCTTAGTGCCGTTTTCATTCCCATTTTTGGATGACAAAATCAAGGTACTGAGTGATCATATTGCTCGAGATTACGGGAGTGAGTGCATGAAGATCAGGCATGTGGATCTTGCTCATTCTTTCAGGTCCTGATGTCTTAAGTACCTCCATGTTCCTAATGTAGCCCATCCCCACACTACGTTACCTGACACACATCCTTAGACATTACCCCCTGCTCCACCATCTCATGACATCTCCTCATCCACACATCCTGGTTTCCCCTCTACTTTGCACTAATAATTTACTGGTTAAATGGGCCTTAGTTTAACCATTAGTTTCTGTATATATTAATGTACAGATTCACATGCAGTTGTTCACTATTGTGTATCATTAACACATATGCATTAAATAAGTGTGTGTGTTGAAGCCAGAAAGGCTGGAGGTCAAGCTTCATTGCTATCGATACTATACTAGTCATGGGGCACTGAGAAGTCCACTTAATGTTGCTAAGCCTTGGTTCCACATCTATGAAGCAAGGATTGAAGACAGTTCTTATACCACGAGTTTGTAGGGAGGAATGGAGGAGATTGCTTCATGTTCAGGTCACTCTTCTATGCCTCTGCTATAAGTGTTTAACATTCTGTATTGGCAGCTGCAATAGTGATAGCTGGGGTCTTAGTAGGAAGAGCAATAGTTACGTCCTAACTCAGCTAATCTTAAGTTAATTAAAGTTAAGTTAATCTTTAAGGTAACCTTACCATTGCCCAATCCTGGTGCCAGGCCCCACTGTGATCTCTTAGATATAAAACCCAGCCTCTTCACTGTTTCCTATACACACCAACACTGACAAAAACACTCCCATGTTTATGAATGGATAACCTGTATTTGAGATTATAGGGTGTGTGTGAAAATTTGGAAGGTTTTCTACTTAAAGTAATAGGAAAATACCAAAAAGAATTTTCTGCTGTTGAAATGTTTGGGTTCTCTTGGGGCTGGAGGATTTGATCTGTTCCTTCATCTCTGTCTTAACCTCATGCTGTGTCACTGGCTTCTCTCTGGTATCCTCTCTTTAATGGGTGCCACCTTCTCCACTTTATTTATATTCCTCCTGTTGTTTCCTCACCCCATGCAGTAACAACACTCACAACTGTCTTCTCACTCAACTGTATAGCCTTTTCCTTCATCTCTTCACTACACCCCAAGCCACTGACTTTTTATCAGCCCCCAAGTGACTTCAACTCGGAGTCTTTACCCACAGGAGGGATTTTATGCAGATAACAATCTGATCTGGGTTTCCCTGTAGGGTTCACTTGTATTGGAAATTGTTATCCCTTTGGAAAGAAGAGTGTCTTAGTCACTGTTTTATTGCTGTGAAGAGACACCATGACCAAAGCAACTCTTAGGAAAGACAGCATTTAATCTGGGTCTTGTTTACAGTTTCACAGTCTTGGTCCACTGCCATTATGGAGGGAGCATGGGAGTGCGCTTAACACTAGAGCACTACTGAGAACTCCATCCTGAGCTGCAGACAGCAGATAGAGACATTGAGATACTGCGTCTGGTGTTGGCTTTCTAAAACCCAAAGCCCACCACCAATGACACATTTCCTCAACCAAGGCCACACCTGCACCTCCTAGTCTTCATAATTCTTTCAAATAGCTCCACTCCCTAGTGACTACGCATTCAAATATAGGAGCCTATGGAGATCATTCTTAGTCAAACCACCACAGAGATGTACATTGTATTGAGCTTTGCAAACATTTAAACACTACTCTATCATAGGGACAATGTTTTGTGTGGAGTCCTGATACACAGAGATGAGAGAAATGTAGAGTTTATGAGCATGAGGCACAGTGTGTGAGGACAACCGGGCACGGGAAACACAGTTTCCACTTGGATAAACCCAATGTTGAAATCAGTGTGGCAGTGTGGGGCCTAGTGAAATCTAGAGTAATTTTAGTTGGAATTGCTCATTGCATGTCTCCTCTGAAATATAATTCTCTGAAGGGATTTTTTTTTTTTTTGAGAAAGGACTACATCTCTTCTGTTTTCCATCTTATCCCGGGTGCTCACCAGACTAACAATCTCCTAAAATGCTCAGGAGACATTTGCTGAAGGGAAGAATGGTGAAATGAATTACTAAACGAAGCAGTGACAGCCTTCAAAAGAGACAGTGACAGTAGAGGGGGTTGGGAGGTCCAGCAAGACATAACTAGGAGACATGTTCTGAGCTGCAACAGAGAAGCAGGTAGATGGATAAGACACATGTGAGAAGGAAAAGATGGGCTGAGGAGAAAACTTGTTTGGCAAAGTGTTTGCCTTCCAAATGTGAGGAAAGTTGCTACAGTGGGATGCTACAGTGGGGTACACCTGCGCCCATAGTGACAGTGAGATGTAAGGCAGAGGCAGGTGCATCTCTGCAAGCTCACTGGAAAGCTGCTAGCACCATGCCTCAAATAAAAGATGGAAGGCATCTGAGGAAGTATTTCTGAGCTTATATCTGTATTCCTGCACACATGTACACACACACATACACACACACACACACACACACACGTTCATGTGCAAACACAGTAAATAATTAAATAAATAAAAATTCAAGAAGCAAAACAAAGTCCACTACACAAATCTTTGATAATCCACTCAGACTATCTAAATGTGTTCTTTATCTTTATTGCTTAGTACATACTGATGGATTCCTGATGCCTTTGACGTTTGCCTAAGTTCCTCTTGGAAAGCTATGCTCAAAAGATCTTTAATGGGATATAAAATAGAGCAGAATCTGAGGAGGAAGAAGCAATTGCCTTTGATGTAAATACCACAAGGAGGAAAGAAAAGCAATCATCTTGCTCCTTAGATGTTGGAGCGTAGAAAGGCAAGAGACACCCTGAGAAAACAAAGAGGCAAATTTAGAACAAGCAACACAGGATGCTCCCCATTCTGTATTCACTCAACTTGCACAATTGCGGGGGGGGGTGTCTTTCAGTGAATAAGCAAGATGGCTCTTTCACCCAAATATAATTATCTCCATTCATTATTGTTATTCAGCAGACATTATATCATATAGACAATATTAAACTGACAATAGCCAATTACAATGAACACCAGGGAATATTTTTATTAAGGAGACAATTTGATAATAAGCAGCATCTGAAAGATCATTTCCGAGTTCATTTATTCTTGGATTAACTTCTTGAAGAGTCTTTGTCTTTCTCTGTGTCTAAATAACTATGCTCTTTGATGAATTCATCAGATATGGATATATTTTTTCCTAGATAATGTGACAGTTTTAATGGTGCACACCTGTATTTGGTTAATTTTTTTTTTTTTTTTTGGTTGGTGTATACTGACTTGAGCATGTTTCTGGTAACATTATGAGCTCAACTTTTGCACCCACAGTTAGGATGAGAATATGATGAATTAGCAAGGAATGGTGAAATAGCAAGGGTAGATGCTGACACAGCATCATGCATCTCTACTAAGAATAATCTAGGGAAACTGAGTCCCAACACCTGGAAACTTGGGACAAAACAGCTCTGTTCCCAAAAGGATAGTGATGTTGAATATTAATACTTACCTCACACTAGCCATTCCATATTGTGCTTAGTGGTTTATGCACAAGCATTTGTCTAGGCTTCTGTGTAGGCCAGTGGGCAGCATTGGGCCCAGAAAATAGCCTTGAAGAATCCATAAAATACCCCTGAAGTCACACCTGAAGTAAAGGGCTGAATTGACCTTCAAGTCCAGGGCAATGTGCATCAGACAATGGTATGTAGAGGTATCCTGAGAACGCTGGTTTACCTGTATTGTACATGCAAGGAAGACACACACGTTATGCCAGGCATGGCGTAAGGCATGCAGCATGCTTTATCCTACTTAACACTTTCAATGTCTGTGTGTAATGAATTGCATAAATATTTAGAACAACATGCTGATTGTTAGAAATGGAGATATAACTCAAGAATGTCTTCTGAATTTACAGCTGTCAGTGGGAACTCATGGATTTGAACCTCTAAAGGGAAATTGGGACAAGAGTGGACTAGATCTGTAGGTCAAGAAGTTTTCTCCAAGTAAAATTTTATCTCACAGAAAAGAAAACCCTCTAGAGAACTTTCTAGATTGTCTTGTGTTGAAGTGCATAGATCACCTGCTGGTGTTATTACCACATGGTACTGCTACCTCCATAGTCCAAAAGGGTATGTATTATTCATGGGCAAAATGCATGTACAAAACTTCCACCAGTTATGCATCTGTTGAAAAAAAAAAAAGAATCCTGTGTCTCATTTCAGTAGTTTACATCAATTAAAGAGATTTTGTAGACTGCTCAAAAATCAGTGCTTCAGTTTAACAGTGTTGAGCCTTTTGTCCACCATTTTTTTTCATTGTTTGTTGTATACACAGAATCAGCATGTCTGTTTAAGGAGAATGGGGTTGCTTTAGTTAGTGGTGGTGACACTCTTGTTTGGAGTACTCAGGATTGAACTGGGCTCTGTGCCTGCTGGGTTAGTGTTCTGTGCTGAGCCATACCCACAGCTGGGAGTGTTTTTAATATGTTGTAAACATCCAATGAACACAATTTGAATCTTATTATGCTGGCAAATCTCCCAGGAATAGATTCTGATTCAATGGGTCTGGTGGTACCACAGATTTGCTTTAAGGTCCATATAATCCCAATATCTCCAGCCACTAGACCCCTGTTTGATAGGAAAGATCTGATGATAAATGGCTGAGTTAATACATTCATGGTTAGCATGGTTGATATTGATTGTCAACATGACATGATATAGGATCACTCAGTAGACAAGCCTGTGATTTGTCTGTGAAATATTTTCTAGATTGGGTTAATTGAGGTGGGAAGACTCATCCTGATTGTACTCAATGCCATTCCATGGGCTGGGGTTCAGAATGGAAGAAAAGAAGAGAAAGCATACTGAGTACCAGCATCCATCCATTTCTGCTTCCTGACAGTGGATGCATCCCTTGCTCCTTCCTCATCCACCCCCACCGTGGTGGACTATACCCTTGAACTGACCCTGAATAAACCCCCTTTCCTCAAACTTCTATTAGAAAAGTACAGAACATAGCATGTGTGCATACTTTATCTCCTATCTCAAAGATCAGACATAGAAAAGTCATTCTTCAAATCAACTCAACACACAGAACTAAGACACAGTCTAAACTTGGTTTTAAGCTGCTGGCCAGGGTAAACTACTAAAAGTGTTCAACATTTGCAAACAACTACTTAGCAATCATGCTTTGAGGAATTACCATGTGCTGAATACTTATGAATGCTAGGCACCACACAGTGTTTACTCTGTAGTACCCAGTCATGCTGGGGCCTAAAGGAAGGCAAACTGCACATATAAAACAAGAAGGGAAGAGGCCACCCATGGAAACATTTATCACACTCTTACTCTATAAAGTCAGACACTACAGATGAACTAACATTTGATCCTCCCAAAGAAAATAGGGAAATATCATGATTGTTTCCATTATTCAGAATATGAAGCTGAATCCCAGAGCAGTCAAGTCATTTGTTTATATTCATATTGCTCTTAAGGGGGTAACTGAGATTTTGAGCAGTTTGTGAACTCAGTTAACTTTCTCATTATTAGGAAAGAAAATTCTACTTCCAGTATTAAACAAGATAAATAGTAGTAGGAGTAGAGGGGAAATGAAGATGTCTGTCCAAGCATTCACACACACACACACACACACACACACACACACACACACACACACACACACCACACTCAAGCACACATGTACACATACACACACACCACACTCATGCACACATGTACGTACATACACACACATACATGCACACATACACACACCACATGTGCTCATGCATGCACACATCCCACACATAACATGTCTAAGCTGATCTCTTACCCCTAGAATTTGGGCTGAATACACAGATATCTCATTACATACCCTGGACATCCCTCAGTCACCCAAGCCATAGAGCTCCTAGTTTCAATCCAAATCCAGTGTTCTTACTTATAGTCTTCAATAGTTCAGAAAAGCTTCCTCCAAAGGCTTCTCAGACTGGCTTCAAGTAGTTAACTGGTTCCCTCAACCAGTCTGATGACAGCAGAGACATTTCTGAGTAGAGACTTCTACTAGGTAGAACAGTAGGGATGGGTTTCCAGTTCTTGGGATTTTAGAGCTATCTCTCAAGACAAAAAGTATGGGAAAGAGGAATTTTGAGGATATTTGGTGCTGTAGATTATCTCCTGTTTCTAAAAAGCATACACTCACAGTATTACTTTTCTACCTAGGAATAGAAAACAAAAAAGAGTCAGGACTTCTAACCACCAGGAGAAAGGCCCATGCAGCCTCAGAAATGAAGTGTTGTGTAGATCTTAAAACTTATGTGTTGGAAGGGTGAGGATTGTTACAGGGGTGAGAAAAATGGGGAAAAATGGATTTGTTTCAACACTAAGGGATTATTTGTCTGTCTGTCTGTCTGTCTGAGGCCCAGGCAGATCTCTAACTTGCTATATAGCTAAGAATGACTTTAAATTTTGATCCTCCTGCTTCAAACTCCCAAGTGCTTAGATGGGGTTTTACACACGATCTTCCACACCTATTTTATGTGATGTGAGGATCAAACTTGGGGCTTGTTTGTCTAGGCAAGTACTCTATCAACTGAGCCACAACCCCAATGATAGAAGACTTTTAAATTCTATCTTGTAATTTGGGTATTTTTAGTTTCTGAGCTAATATCCACTTATCAGTGAGTACATATCATGTGAGTTCTTTTGTGATTGGGTTACCTCACTCAGGATGATGCTCTCCAGGTCTATCCATTTACCTAGGAATTTTATAAATTCATTGTTTTTAATAGCTGAGTAGTACTCCATTGTGTACATGTACCACATTTTCTGTATCCATTCCTCTGTTGAGGGACAACAATTTGCAAAACACATCAAACTCAAGAAGAACAAAGACCAAAGTGTGGACACTTTGCCCCTTCTTAGAATTGGGAACAAAACACCCATGGAAGGAGTTACAGAGACAAAGTTTGGAGCTGAGACGAAAGGATGGACCATCTAGAGACTGCCATACCCAGGGATCCATCCCATAATCAGCTTTCAAATGCTGACACTATTGAATACACCAGCAAGATTTTGCTGAAAGGACCCTGATATAGCTGTCTCTTGTGAGACTATGCTGGGGCCTGGCAAACAAAGAAGCTCACAGTCAGCTATTGGATGGAACACAGGGTCCCCAATGGAGGAGCTAGAGAAAGTACCCAAGGAGCTAAAGGGATCTGCAACCCTATAGTTGGAACAACAATATGAACTAACCAGTACCCCTGGAGCTCGTGTCTCTAGCTGCATATGTATCAGAAGATGGCCTAGTTGGCCATCACTGGGAAGAGAGGCCCCTTAGTCTTGCAAACTTTATATGCCTCAGTACAGGGGAACACCAGGGCCAAGAAGTGGGAGGGGGTGGGTAAGGGAGTGGGGGGGGAGGGTCTGGGGGACTTTTGGGATAGCATTTGAAATGTAAATGAAGAAAATACCTAATTAAAAAAATGTTTAAAAAAACCAGTAGGTTTCCACCAAACAAAAAAGAACACCAAAACAAACAAACAAACAAAGAACTAAAGACAATAAAGTAAGAGAAAGCAGAGATGGGATTTCCCAGTGTTTGCACATTTACGAGAGAAAAAAAAATGAAGACTTTTAAAATACACACACACACACACATGTGGTAGGAAAGTGATAATTTGTCTTGATTAGAGCTAATTCTTTTGTCAGTTCTAGTTTTGGTGGAAGAGAAATGGTATTTTAAATTAACACACCTCAGGTTGTAATGACCCCAACCATAAAATTATTTTGTTACTACTTCATAACTATAATTTTGCTACTTTTATGAATCATAATGTAAGTTTTTGATATGTAGGATATCTAATATATGTCCTCTGTGACAGGACTTCCAAAAGGGTTATGGCCCACAGATGGAGAACTATTTGTCTAAATAAATATTCACAAAGCTGGGTGTATCATCAAATACTTTTGCTGTTAGGAATGAAATTCTCTAAGAGTAAAATCACTGATATATGAATATATGTATTTCTAAATATCAAGGTGATAGAAAGAAAAATGTACCATGGTGGACCTGAAGAGTAGTAATACTTATGTAATAGAACATTAGAGAGATATGAAAATGAACAAACTGGATTTAAATAGTCTCAAACAAATGCTAAATAGAATAAGTAAGCTACATAATGTACTAATTCTTATTCTTTTCAGGAAAAGTTTTAAGACACCATACTAATTTGTACATTTTGTGCTGTTTATTGAAATTTACAAATAATTATATCAACAAGGTTGTAGAAATTCAGAATAGTGTTCCACATGTATGAGAAACCAAGGAGTTTGAGAAGAAGGGAGGACTACAGAGAATGCATGAAAATAAGAGCACTTGTGTGACCCAGAATATACTGTGCTGCTTGGGTTTAGTAAATGAATCTAAACTCTTCTGCTCGCTCAAATGATCTCACTACAGCTGAAGAAATGAAATTCGGTGCAGCAATAGGCTGAGAAGAATGCACCCTAGACTACAGCATGGACACAGGCAAAAGGCTCGTGATCCGAGAAGGAAGGAGAGTTACAAACACACATTCCAGCTAGAAGTAGATCTAGCTGTGACTAGATTGCTTCTGCTACCTTGAGAGCTAGGGGGTCTCACATCCTAATGAGCCAAACCATGTGGTCACATGAGCTCTTCCAGGGGGTTGTGGGATGAGCTTGAGAAGTATATGAGGAAGGACAAAATTATACAACAGGAGCCTACTGGGCCAGAGGTTCTGGTTCCCAATGGCAGATTACCAACAACTCCCTTGCTTAAGAATGCTTGATCCTTCAGCAGGCTCACAGTCAGCATCTCTGATGGGGACCATGACTTCTGTAAGTTCTCAGCTGATGTCAGCAAGCACATGCTAGGCTGAGAACCGCGGGTTCTGTCATAGAGTATAGGCTCTAGAGCAGAATCCTTGTCCATTTTACTCCTCCTGGCGGAAAACAGCCAATGCTAAACATGGTTAAGAGATTTACCTTGCCTGCTCTTTATATTTTCCTCAAACAGAAGCCTAGGTGGAAAAAGAGAAAGTCAAGGGTCATGTGATATGATAGCTCTATTATTAAACAGGAAACAAGAATCCCCAAATGAGAAATGTGTTATCCAAAGACAAACAGATAATTAGCATCAGGTTTGTTTTAAACACTAATCCTTTGCCATTACTTTGAAAATAAAATTTAACTTAGTTCTATTAACAGGGTTCATTTGCTCAGGTGGCACTGTGAGCCCACACCAGGTTGAGAACACACTGCTCAGGGGACCTTCTTTTAACACAAACTAAAATTATTCTAACGGTGAAACCAGCAAGTTCTCAGATGTATAAAAAGTCATAAAAGCCTCTTGTCTGCTTCAGTACTCTGAATGCTCACACCAAGAGCCGGTTTTGAACGTGAATTTATTTTACTTTTGGGAGAGTGTTTGCTCAACAGTGAAAAACTCTAATCTGCACTCGGCCTCGGTTCGTGTGCTCTAAAATTATTGGAAATCAAATTAATGAGGTGCTGAAGGATTACTTCGTCTGTGCGGGGCTGGCAAAAGGGAGGCGAGGCCTCAATGATAAAATGATACAAAATTGCAAATTCTACCACTCACTGGTCACCCCTCCATCACTGGTCATCCCCTCCAGGCTATCAGTGGCAGGGTTGCCAGTGTAGCAAAAGTAAATACAGAGCGTTAGAAAAGTCTGAGCATTAGATAAACAATCTTTGTGACTTTGTAATAATTCTCTTATTTTTTTGTCAAATCTGTCAGCTCTACTAAGGAAATTAACAGTTTAATTCTTGCTGTTTTTAAGTTAGGACTCACTATCTTTTCCAAAGTACAGATAAGTTGATGGAGGCAGTTGGCATTGAGTCCCATCCAGAGGAACAAAGCTCTGGCAGACTTGGGTTTGTCTCCAGGGCCTGTGCATCTAACTGTGGTTATATATTGCCTCCCTTGAGAGACAGAATTAAGGTCATTTGGTAATCGTTCAGCTATTGGTCATATTGGTGTCTCGTGTGACAAGGACTGCCTCTTGGGAGGAAGTAAAACTACAGCTGCAACATGTCTGCATAAGCCATCTTCCTCTGCGAGCTTCAACATCTCCATGTGAACAATGAAAGACTAAAGCTACATAGTCCGTTCTCAACATGGCTGAGAACTGGGGAGTCTCCTAAAGCTCAGAGGCTCATCCTCCACCCTGCAGCCCCTGATGTTGTCAGGTCAAGAGTGCAGCCTTGTCACACACAAAAGCTGCAATTTGAAAACCCCCTTCTGGCATTGTCATGCTTCATGACTATCAGCTCTGGACACTGTTTAGTATCACCCAAGGCAGCTGAAACCTACCTGTCCAACTCAGCATTTCCATCATAGCTGCCAAGGTTGAGCATCAGGACTATAGACCAACCTGGCTTCACCCTGACTTAGTGATAAGTGCACACACATGACTAAAACCCTGGTGATAGAAAGGTTCTGACGTCTGAACACTTCATTTTACATCAGTTCACTCAACAGGTATACTGAGAACCTACTGTGGACTGAGGGGAGAGATATGCAGATACATGCCTGGGAACAAAATGGCAGTCAAGACAATTGTGCCTCTGTCCCTAATCTGATGTCTCAATGTCTTCAATATGAAAACCTCCAGCTGTACCCATTTTCCCAAATGTGATAAAACTTCATTTTGTCCATGTGTGTATATCCCATGTTCTTAATCCTTATCTTGAACATAACAGCCCTTGTGAACAGTTTACCATAAGCATCTATGTGCTGATGTCTCTGTGATGTGTTGAGTTGGAGATCTTTGTAGTATAACTTGCTAATATGGAAGATTCATTTCCTTGGTAGAAACTTCCATTCTGAATTTCTTAATGGCTTCATTGGCTTACATCCCCAGTGCAAGGGTTGCCTTTCCTTCTGCCCCTGTCAGCATTTGTCACTCTGACTGGAGTAAAATAGAACCTCGATGTAGCTTTGATTTGTTTCCATTTTACATCACATCAGCAGTCTAAACTTCCATCATTCAAATCCCTGAAGAACACACTCAAATGAAATAAAATCCAAACCACTTTAAATGGCACTTCTCAAGGGAGAGGGACATGTACTACAAAACCTCCTGTCCTGGCACGCATGTACATGTATCACTACAGGTAAGATCCTTAGCCGCACTGCTGAAATTTGGAGCCTTTGAAACCATGGACTTTGACCCTTACAACAGGCTTGTGTCAGCCAATCACACCAGTACTTAGCAATCACTAAGCACCATGTCAAACATGTATGAATCATTCTTCAAGACCTGACACTAATGACCTCTGTGTATATTCACTATGATCAAGTACAAGATGGTGCAGGAAGAGACAAGCTAGAGGCTTCCTACATAAGATTTTACACAGAACAGTATTTCTTAACATCTGATATCATCACCCAAGAGACTCTAAAACAATTACTTTTTCAAATTGTCTTCCCATATGAAATTTTAATTTCTGATACACTGCTTATATATTGTAAGTCTCCCTTAAGTATTTAATTATTGTGTATGTGTCTTATAAATAAAACAGCATGCCTTCCTTTATCCTTAGAATCAATTCTTGCTCCCTTAGAGGCCCCATTCAGAATGCATGCCTCAAACATTAAGCAGTACCACCTCTCTATACTTCGTGGCTTCCTTATATACAAACCACTATCAGGAGCTCCAGATGAAACCAAGTATTGAAAGAAACAATAGAGAGCATTTACACAAGACAGCGCCTCAGTTTGTTGACATGCTACAGTTGGTAGTATGAGTTGATTTAGGTTTATAAACCTTGACCTCCTAGGAGCTTAGAATGTGACCTTTTGTAGAGATAGGATCATTACAAAAGCAACCAGTCAGAGTGAAATCATAAGGATGGAGTTTGATTCAACATAACCAGTACTGTTATGAGAAGGAGAAATTTGCATACAGGATGCACACCCGAGAAAGCAGTGTATCAAAGAAACAGAGACCTAGAAGGATTCAAGGACTAGTAGGGTGGGGAGGTCATGAAAACACACTTTGCTTGAAAATACCATGATGCTAATACCTTGTGTGCCAACTTAAAAAATAAAACATATACCAACACATACCACACAAACACACACGTGCACACATGCATGCACACACATACAGAGAGGGAGAGGGAGAGGGAGAGGGAGAGGGAGAGGGAGAGGGAGAGGGAGAGGGAGAGGGAGAGGGAGAGGGAGAGGGAGAGGGAGAGGGAGAGGGAGAGGGAGAGGGAGAGGGAGAGGGAGAGGGAGAGGGAGAGGGAGAGGGAGAGGGAGAGGGAGAGGGAGAGGGAGAGGGAGAGGGAGATGCTGCCTCCAATTAAGGAACCTTAATAATCCAGAAGACAACCCCAGAATATATTCCACACTCTCTCATGTATTTGGAGGGAGACCAGGCCTGCCAAGGTTCTCAGTTTTGGACTTCCATCCTCCAGAATTCCATGGCAGTAAGTAAATCACCCTTATTTAAGCCACTCTGTACCTGATATTTTGTCAGGGTAGCTTTAGGATACTAGTGGAGCGAAGGAAACCCTCATGTCCCAGATCCCAAACAGATTCCAGAAGGTTGCAACACTGAGATACTGTGATAGAGAGAGACCTGCTTTTGTTAAGAACAGCTTCCTCCCTGTTTCTGGTTGATGACTGGCTAAGTTCAGGGCATTCCTGCATCTGTCTTCACATTGCCTCTGTCCCTTTGATCTAATTTTAGGGTCAGATCCGGGCTCAGTTCTGCACATAGACAGGTAAATGATTAGGAACTGGAAATACAAGACTTGTTAATCCTAAATTTTTCTACCTTTTTCTGACCCTCTTCATACTGAAAAAGCTACAATGATAGACTTTAAGATATTTTAAAAATCTGGAAGAATTTGTCTCCAAATCTTGCCCCACTGCTCCAAACACAGCCATAATCCCTTGGTGGAAACAGAGTCATTCTCTGGAACAGCTTGACTTCCTAGACTCAGCCCCATCTCCATCAACCCAGAACCAGATTGAAGTTTGACCAAGGCTACTTCACTCTGTATACCCCTTGTTCCCTTGCCCAAAATCCTTCCCCATGTAATTGTGGGTTTCTTGTCAGTACCCCCAAAGGCAGCCTGAAATACTTGTTCTTTTTCTAGAATGGTTTTCCAGAATATATTCCTTTCCTACTTTTCAGAACTACTTTTCCCATTTTATTTTAGGATTTTAAATCAATGTTGGTCTATGGGTATTCCCAAAGTCAAACTCTTCTATACAAAAAGTCTATGGCTTCTGTAACAACGTAAGCTAAGCATGAAGAAACCTGTTTTGTTGTTGCTGTTGTTGGGTTGTTTGTGTGTTGCTTTTTAAAGGCTCCCTGTGGAAGATGGATTTGAATTTGGACCTTCGGAGTGAGTGCATTACTGAGCTTTTTAAATTGTTCATCCAAGTATTGATTGTGTGTTAACTATTTCTGCTCCAGACCCTGCAACTTTTCTTTCTCTTCCCACTTCACTTTCTTGATGTCCCCTTCTTCCCATAGAATCTTGTTTGGTTTAGTTTTTTGTTTTTGTTTTTTTTTTTTTTCCGAGACAGGGTTTCTCTGTGTAGCCCTGGCTGTCCTGGAACTCACTCTGTAGACCAGGCTGGCCTCGAACTCAGAAATCTGCCTGCTTCTGCCTCCCGAGTGCTGGTGATGGAACTTTTCCTGGGGAGATGAAACCCACATGTCTACTCACTCCAAAGAGAAAGTCCACGTCAGGCCAAAATATGGATGCCACCAAAGTCTAACTTGGTGCAATGGGTTTTACTGGGCTTAGTTATAGGAATATGAGGGAGAGGTTACTTATAGGAACAGAAATGACTCAAAGATGACTGTCACCAAGACCCACCCCTGCTTGCTTGGCAGCTCACATCTCTGGGAACCTGGAGCACACTGGCCAGACTACAGGCAGCTCAGCAGATTGAAAAGTGTCCTTTCTAGCTTAGCTTTGATCCCCTGAAAGCGACTCTCAGCTTTTATTGCTTACTCTAGCAGGGAGGGGCCCAGTGAATCTAGACTCTAGTCAGATTTAGGGACTTCCTGAAGCTATATTTAGTTGTTTCCCTTCATATTAATCAAATTAATAAATCTCTAAAAGACAAATGTGTTCTCTTTCACTTGTGGATTCTAAATTTTATACAGATAGATAAAACCATGTATGTGTCTATGGCATGAAGCAGAAGTAAAGCTGTCTAGAGGACACCATGGGTAAAAGGGACACAGAAGAGAGGACACTGAGGGTAAAGGGACAGGGAAGAGAGGACACCCAGGGTAAAGGACATGGAAAGGTGAGAAGGAAGGGGGGGGGAATGGAGGGGAAGAACTTTTTAATGCAGTATATTTTTATGCAGCCCAGTACTCTATACAATGATATACACCTTTTTAAAAAAACAATGATAGAATAATATTCTGAGTACACAGCCAAAATGTTCAACTCAAGAAGGTCTTTTTATAAAAAACCCTTAAAAATAGAACAATTATTAAATTAAAAGGAACTTTAAAAACAGGAACTTCCAGAAACCTCATAATTGCATTTTCTTGTTATAGTGAGGCACATTTTGATTTTCACCAAGAAGAGATGCCCAGATTTTGATACACCTTTATAGAAGCTTAACACATAAATTCCATCTGCTTCTATGAGGAGGACACACGACTTCACAGCCACACTCTCCTTTGGAAAAGTAAAGCCCTTTACACTATCCAAAGTAGCTCAGCTAAAGAATGGCAACACAATCTCCCAGGACTTATTTCTGCACACATCTCCATGCATGTAAAATTCATTTGTTCATTCATTCATTCATACACTCATTTATTTCGTTTATAAAATATTTGTTCTGTGTTTTAGGTTCAATTTAAGATATTAGATAATAAATAAAGCCTCTTGCAATAGTTTGAAAGCCACATGTCCTCCATAGGATGAGGTATTTGAACACTTTGTCTCTACCTGCTTTCTAAAGTTGTGGTCCTTTTAGTAGGTGAAGGTCAGGGTGGAGCCTTACTGGAGGAAGTGGGTCATTAGGGGTGGGCCTTCAGGCTGCATAGCTGGGACCCACTTCCTGCTCATGTTCTGCTTTCTGAAACAAGATGGCCAACCAGCTTCCTGCTCAGTGCTTTATTCCCTGAGACAAACAGCAGCCTCTAGGAACTGTATGCCAAGAAGGACCAGTTCTCCTATAATGTGCTTTTATCAGAGCATTTATTATGGCAATAAAAAGCAAACACTACACCTCTACTTCCAGAAACCCTTTATTAGTATGGATACTGAGTGGCAAGCAGAGGACGACGAAGAATGAAGGGATGGTGAGGGACAAGGAGGGTGGTCATCAATGGCTTCCTTAAGACGATGACATTGTAACAGAAGCACAGATAAAGGAGGCACAGTGCTTACTTAGTAATAAGGATTTTCCAGGGAAAACAGCAAGTACAACCAGGC
This sequence comes from Mus caroli, assembly GCF_978045245.1. Taxonomy (NCBI): domain Eukaryota; kingdom Metazoa; phylum Chordata; class Mammalia; order Rodentia; family Muridae; genus Mus; species Mus caroli. The sequence goes on from NW_028227272.1 coordinate 9,262,415, forward strand.
TAAGACAGGAAGGCATCTATGGACAGCCACATTGTATGCAGGGCTAAGAAAAGGGAGGTAGGGAGACAAGCAGGAACCAGGGATATGGGAGCGTGATGCATCTTCAGCTGACTGGGAAGCCAGAAGTCAGCTTTGACACATGTTTATTGTAGTTGTTACTCCATTCCAATTGACATGGCATTGCGAACCTTCCCTGACATTTATCTTTGCTTCACAGAATGTTCTGGTGATCTTCCCCATGCACTTGGAGTTTTTCTCCTTCTTTCTGGACTACTGCATAGATTTCTCAAAAGATCCCTAGCCGTAGTTCATTTACTGACTCGCAGTAGCAGAGGCTGGGAGGCCAGGTGCAGAGACAGCAGGAATGATGGCCTTGTAGTCTCCTCATGTCACAGAGCGGCTGCCTACAATATGTCACATCTTCATGGTGCAGTCTGAAGCATGATGGCCGTTTCTCCCGTTCTTCATAGCACAGCACCCCTTCCTTATATCAGACACTGAGGAATGGTCTACTTTCACACACAATGGCTTTGTGAAAGCACAAAAGTTGTGGGTTAAAGTAAAAAAGTTCAACTTTATTCTCCCAAAACTTGACTGGAGCCAATAGATGCTTTGCGATCTAACACTGGAGCAACTTCCCTGCATTAGCCACCTGGGGGATGATTGTTTTACTCAATCAAAGATACATTTTTACCCATTTATAGTCTGCTGGCTAAAAATATAGGGAGGAGGAAATTGCCTATTAAATCCAGCGTCAGATTAACATCTTTGCTTGGGGGAGTTTTGTAATGTCTATTTGGTTTCAGTGATTATGATCATAGACAATCTCCCAGCTGGCAAGAATCTCTTGTGAATAGAGATCACACTATGCCCGACACCATAGATTTTGCATCTATGTCTTGCCTTTTGCTAGTTCTACAAACTTGAAGTGACTGGTCTATCTCCTGAGCCTATGTCACCCACCTGTTGTTGTATCATTCATTGCTCTTAGACTAAAAGCCAGTATCACACATGCTAAGCGCCACCTCTCTGGCTGAGCTAGACCCCTGACCTCTAATCTTGTTTTGAGGGCACAAAATGGTATTCTACACAGAGCTTGGGGTCTCATTAGACACCCACTGCTAGAGGTTTCATTATTCCTCTGGGCCAGATATCTTTTTAAACCTCACAATCACCTTATGTGATATGTAGCATTATCTCACTTTGCTGAGCCACAGAGCAACATAATACTTTCCCCAAGTTCATTCAGCTTATAGACAGCGAGATTCAGGTCCTATTGCTTTCCCATAATTCGCATGGTGTGTGTGTGTGTGTGTGTGTGTGTGTGTGTGTCTATTAACATCATTTTGAGAGTAGGGGAAATATGAGAAACTAGAAGAAGGGGACCTGGGAGCTGCTGGAGAATGACATGGGAAGGTGAATTTGATGTAATTTCTTATAAATATTAAAACTGACATATATATATATATATATATATATATATATATATATATAAAACACATATATATATATAATTGCTACAAGCCCAAACAAATGGCCAGCAGACATAATAAAACTGTTTGGAGATAGCCTTGTTTTAGGTCGAACATTATAATAATTAAAGCTTTTTCACATATAAAATAATTTTACTGTAGGTTAATTTTTCTCTCTTACTGAAAATAATTTCTTTAATCATGCAATCTATCCTTATCACCTTTTCCCTCCATCTACCTCTCCCAGGTACTCTCTCTTCCCCTCCAATATGGATCCACTCCATTTTTGTCTTCTAGAAAAGAACAGCTTCTAAGAATCAAGAACAAAATATAACAAAATGGAATATAATAAAAAACAAAAACCAGCACATCGAAGTTGGAAAGGCCAACCAGCAGAAGGAGAAGAGCCCAAGGGAAGTCACAGAGTCAGATACCCACTCAGTCACACACTTAGGAGTGCCATAAAAACACTAAGCTGAAAGCCATAATATATATGTGCATAAGATCTGGTCCTGACCTGCATAGGCTCTGTGCATGATGCTTCAGGCCCTGTGAGTCCATACAAGCTTTTCTCAGTTGATTTAGAGGCCTTTGTTCTCATGGTGTCCTCAATCACTTCTGGATCTTACCTTCTTTCTGCTTCCTCTTCCATGGGACTCTCTGAGCTCTGAGGTAAGGGGGTTCATGGAGATATCCCATTTACAAACGTGAGTCCCTCTTTTTTTTTATATTATTCTTTAATTTTTTTTTTATTTTACAGTTCAGTCATTAGCTCCCTCCCTCTGACTTTTCCTTATCCCATTTCACTTCCCCCATCTCCAAGAGGATGTTCCCACCACCCACCCTCACCCTATCAGACCTCTCCATTCCCTGGGGCCTCAAGTCTCTTGAGGGTTCGTTGCACCTTCTTTCACTGAGGCTACTCCAGGCAATCCTCTGTTTATATGTGGCAGGGAGCCTCATACAAGCTAGTGTATGCTCCCTGGTTGGTGTCTCAGTGTCTGAGAGATCCCGGGGTTCCAGGTTAGTTGAGGATGCTGGTCTTCTTATGGGGTCCTCTTCCTCCTCAGCTTCTTCCAGCTTTTCCCTAATTCAATCACAGGGGCCCCCAGCTTTTATTCATTTGTTGTGTATAAGTATCTGCATCTGACTCTTTCAGCTCCTGGTTGGGCTTCTTGGAAGGCAGCCATGCTAGGCTTCTCTCTTTAAGTACACCATAGTGTCAAGTCTTGGAGCCTCCCCTTGAGCTGAATCCCAATTTGGGTCAGTAACTGAACCTCTTTTCCCTCAGTCTCTTCTCCATTTTTGTCCCCAAAGTTCTTTTAGACAGGAACAATTCTGGGTCACAGGTTTTGACTGTGGAATGTCGATCTCATTCTTCCACTTGATGCCCTGCCTTTCTACTGGAGATGGACTCTGCAAGTTCCTTCTCTCCACTGTTGGGCATTTCATCTAAGGTCCCCCACTTTGAGTCCTGAGTGTCCCTCACCTCCCAGGTCTCTGGTGCATTCTAGAGTGCCTCCACCTCCTACCTCCCGAGGTTGCCTATCTCTCTGTGTTTAATGTCTGGATGCAGGTCTCTGTATTTGTTCCCATCGAGGAAGTTCCTCTGATGATGGTTGAACAAGGCACTGATCTGTGAGAATAGCAGAAAATCATTAGGAGTTATTTCATCATTCCCTTTTAAAAAATAATGATGGTAGTGTTTTTTAACTCTAGGTCTCTGGGTTATCTAGCCTCTGGTTCTTGGTCACCCAGCAGTGTCAGGTATGGGTTCTATCTCATTGAGTGGACCTTAAGTCACATCAGACACTGTTACATTGGTTACTCCCACATGCTCTGTACCACTATTTCCCTAGTATGGCTTTCAGGTAGGACAGCATAGTGGATCAAAGGATTTATGTCTGACTTGGTGTTTATGTTTCCTTTTTAGTAGCATGCAGAGTACATTTCTATACCAAAGACACAAAAATGAAGGGTGAAGGTTCTATGTAGCAGCTCAACCTCTTCATGTTCAATGGTTTGTGCGGGTATTTTCTAAAGCAATGAGGCCTTGCTGTCAGTTTGTGGAGAACAATTTATTGTCTTGGAAATAGCCTGGGTTGTTTGGGGATTTCCATGAGACCCTTTAGCTAATTTCTCAGTTGGACATAACCCAGTCCTGGTCCTGTAACTTTCATTTGGTGACAAGAGACAGTCAGCTGGAATGGTCTCCCTATCATTTGGAGACTTCATTTGCATCTCCTTCATCTCCCTATCATTTGGAGACTTCATTTGCATCTCCTTCATATACTTTAGCAGGTTTCCACTGCACTAGCTTTCCATACCAGCCCTCACATACCCCTCAATTCAAGTTGTCTTTCCTGACATTCTTTTCTCAGCCTTATCTCCCCTCCTCCTCCTCCCCACCTGTTCCCACTCCAAGTGCCTCCAGTCCACAAATAAAATCTATTCTATTGCCCCCTCCCAGGGGGATCCATGTGACCCCTTTGTCCCTTCCTCTATACCTAACTTCTCTGGGTTTATGGATTATATCTTGGTTATTACTTACTAAATGACTAATATCCATATATAAGCAAATACATATCATATCTGTCTTTCTGGGTCTGGGGTACCTCATCAGGATGACTTTCTAGTTCCATCCATTAGTCTGCAAATTCATTGTTTCATGGTCTTAACAGTGAAATACTACTCATTGAGTAAACATACCACACTTTCTTTACCCATTCTTCCATTGAGAGACATCTAGGTTGTTTCCAGTTCCTGGATATTATGAAAAAAGCCTCAATGAGCATGACTGAGAAAGTGTCCCTGTGGTAGGATAGAGTGTACTTTAGGTATATGTCCAAGAGTGTTATAGCTGGGTCTTGAGGTAGATTGGTTCCCATCATTCTGAGGAAACACACAATGATTTCTGTAGTAGCTGCTCAAGTTTACACTCCTACCAGGAGAACAGATAATTGTGTCCCTTGCTCTACATCCTCACCAGCATGAGATGTAAATTAGTCTCCATCATATGTAGAGTTGGTTTTATGGAGTCTGTGACCCTTGGAAAAAGATCATAGATGGCCCAATCCAATTATCCTTAAAAGACTTATTGATTTGCTGCTAGAGGCCTACAGCCTGAAAGCTGAATCTCTAGCATGTCCCAAAGGAAGGGTTTGGGGAAGGATTTTTACAAAGCAAAACCACAAGAAGACTTTGAATATCCATGCAAGCAAGCAAAAACTGGTCTGTTCTGCCAAATTTAAGTGGCTTAAGCAACTCAAAAGAATCTTCGGATATCTGCATAAGCAAGTTACTGTGGCCAGAAGAGCAGTTAGTAGTATCATAACAAGTAGGTAGACTCAGCTGTACATTGTTGGGCGAGGAATCTCTGAGTCAGGGTTCCAGGGAACTTATCTTCCAGGCACTTGAGTCAGAGACAAACAGCCAGTGAGCACCAAGATGACTACCTAGCATAAAATGGAGTTTCTTTAGTCATCGCACTGATAGAAAACATTTCCCATTCTATGGGCTGTCACTTTGTCTGAAAGGTGGTGTCAGACTTTTCCATTTTATGAGGTCTTATTTATTAATTTTTGGTCTTGGTGCCCACACTGTGTTCTGTTCAGAAAGTCTCTTCCTGTGCCAACAAGTTCAAGGCTATTTCCCACTTCTTCTTCTATCAGAGTTGAGTTTTGTTCAGGTAGTAAGTGTGGATCTATTTGCAATCTTAATCTTATACATGAAGACACCCAGTTTGACCAGCATCATTTGTTGAAGATGCTTTTTTTTTTGGTCCCAGTGTATATTTCTGAATTCTTTATTTAAAAATCAGATATCCATAGATATTTATGTCTGGGCCTTCAATTTAATTTTCATTGCTTAATGTGTCTTTTTGATCCAATATCATGCTGTTCTTATTACTATAGCTCTGAAGTACAGCTTGAAATCAAGGATGGTAATACCTCCAGAAGTTCTTTTATTGCTCAGGATTATTTTAGCTATCCTGTGTGTGTGTGTGTGTGTGTGTGTGTGTGTGTGTGTGTGTGTGTGTGTTTTCCTGTGAAACTGAAAAGTGTCCTTTCAAGATCCATGAATAACTGTGTTGGAATTTTGATGGGGATTTCACTGAATTTGGAGATTGCAAATCCATGAGCATAGGAGATCTTACAATCTTCTAATGTCTTCTTCAATTGTTTCTTTAAACACGTTTTTTGCTCTAGAACTTTCAGCTGTTCTGACAAGTTGTTAGTATGAGATGTCTCCAGGTTTTTGTTTTATTATTTATTTATTTATTTATTTATTTATTTATTTATTTATTTATATGTAGGCATTTAGTACTATGAACCTGCCTCTTAGAAATGCTGCTTTCTTTGTTTCCCTTAAATTTGGGTATGCTGTGTAATTTGTTTTCATTCAATTATTGAGCAATTTTAATGTCTCTATTTCTCTATTGACCCTTTTTTTTTTTTTATTCAGTAGAGAGTTTCTCAGTCTCCATGAGTATGTAAACTTTCTCTTGTTTTTGTTGATATCTAGCTTATAAAATGCAGGGGTTTATATCAATTTCCTTGTATCTCTTGCTTTTTTTGTCTGAGTACTGAATCAGCTTTGGAGAAAGTTCCTTGAGATGCAGAAAAGAAGACATATTCTTTTGTGTTTGGGTGAAATGTTCTGTAAATATCTGCTAGGATCATTTGGTTCATAATTTCTATTGGCTCCAGCATTTTTCTCTTTAGTTTTCGTTTGGATGACATCTCCATTGTTGAGAGTAGGGTATTGCAGTCTCCTATTATTGGTGCATGAGTGTCAATGTGTGATTTAGTGGTGTTTCTTTTATAAACTTGGGTGTCCTTATGTTTAGTATACAGATATTAAGAATTGAAATGTCATCTTAGTGGATTTTTCCTTTGATGAGTATATAGTGTCTTTCCTTATCTTTTGATTAGTTTAGGGTTGAAGGCTATTTTGTTGTATATTAAAATGGCCACATCAGCTTGCTTCTTGGGGCCATTTGCTTGGAATATCTTCTTCTAGCACTTTTACCCTGACATAATGCCTATCTTTTATTTTGGGGTGTATTTCTTGGATAAAGCAGAAGGATAGATCTTGTTTCTGCTTTGGTATTTTTTTTTAATTAGGGAATTGAGAGCATTGATGTTTAGAGATAACAATAGCCAATGATTGTTGATTCCTGCTATTTTGTTCTTGTTGCTGGTTTCTATCAGTGTGTGTGTGTATGTGGGAGGGCTCTCTCTCTCTCTCTCTCTCTCTCTCTCTCTCTCTCTCTCTTTCTCTCTCTCTTTGTGTGTGTGTGTGTGTGTGTCTGTATCTGTGTGAGTGTACATGTGTACTTCCCTTCTTTAGATTTGGCTTGTCTGAGATTATTTATTCTCTCTGTTTCCATGCTTGTAGTTAACCTCCTGAGGTTGGAGTTTACCTTCTAGCACCTTCTGTAAGTGTTGGATTTTTAAATAAATATTACTTACATTTGATTTTTAACATGAAATGTTTTATCTTCACCTACAGTAATCAAAAGTTTTGTTGAGTATAGTTCTCTAAGATAAAGCATCTCTGGGTTCTTACAATCACAGCACATCTGTTCAGGTCCTTCTGGCTTTTAAAGTCTTTATTAGGAAGTCAGGTATAATTCTAATAGACCTGCTTTTATATGTTACTTGTCCCTTCCTGCCCTCTGCAGCTTTTAATATTCTTTCCTTGTTCTGTACATCTGTTCTGATTATTATGTGCCAAATGGCCATGCTTTTCTGTTCCAATCTATTTGGTGTTCTGTAAGTTTCTTGTGCCGTTCTACACATTTCCTTCTATAGGGACAGGAAATGTTCATCTATGATTTTTGTTGAAAATATTTTGTGAGTTTTTGACCTAAGCTTGTCTCCTGCTATATTCATATTATTCTTATATTTGGTCTTTTCCATTTAAACCAGATTTCCTGGATGTTTCATGCCAGTATATTTTTAGATTTAACACCTTCTTGGACTCATGTATCCATTTTTTTTTCTACAGAATTTTCAATTCCTGAGATTCTATCTTCTATCTCTTGTATTATGTTGGTGAAGCTTACCTTTGTGTTTTCTATTAAAATTCTTAAATCTCTCATTTCCAGAATTTCTCAGTTTTGGTTTTCTTTATTGATTCTAGTTCCATTTTTTACGCCATGTCTCTGTGTTTTTTAATTTCTTTACTCATACAGGCTTCTCTATGGTCTCTTTTGTGCTTCAGCTATGTTGGAATATTCAGGTCAGCTGTGGTAGGACTACTGAGCTCTCAGGGGTATGTTGTCCTGCCTATTATTTGTTGTATTGGTATATTGGTATGTAGGCATCTGGGACTGGAAAAATTGCATCTCTATGTGCTAATATCTTATTTTGTCTTTGTTAGGTTTTGTCTTTATTTTGTTCCTTGTTTCTGTTTCCTCTCTGAATTTTAGTAGAGTGTAGTAGCTGTGTGTTCCCTGTTAGAAAAATTGCTGGGTATCTGAAAGATGTGGCCACTGAGGGTTCTAGATAAAATATATTTCTCATTATTGTAATCTGACAGTAATGGGGGTAGGCTAGAGGTCTGAAGGGGTTCAGAATGTTCCAACAGGATCTGCTTATTTAATCTCCATGGAATAGGGGGTTAGAGTGAAGAGTGGTCACACCAGAAGGTCTGCTATAGAGTTGGAGATGAGAATGGGAGATTGGATCTGTAGGGGTGGAAGGAGAGGTGAAGAGCTGCAGTCTACCTCCCTGCTTCCACGGCGGGATTAGCCTGTAAGTCAGTATGGAGTGCCTAGAGTTGGGGGCTGAGATAAAGCAAGAAGTCATGGGAAGGACATTAGGAGGGTACTACAGATGCCAAATCTTTCCTCTCTCCTCTCAGGAGCGCTCTCACTCTCTGGGTTATTAGCACAGTTCTCACCTCTGAGCAAAGTACTTTGTCCAGCAACACAACGGAGTTCATTTCCAAACTGACAGGAACTGCTTTTAGTATTGAACGTATAATACATTATTAGCTATTTGTTCTTGTTGCACAGGTCTGAGTGTAGTCTAGGGTACAGTGTGCGCCATTTCTAAACAAATAATAGACTAAATAGAAATGCTTGCAACATCTAGCTTCTCGTCCAGCTTTAGAGAGATAGACTTGAGATAACAGTGTGACTTGGAGCTTGTTGTTATTGTGTCTCAATCAGTTCTCCCACATCTATAAGTTGGGATCAGTGACAGAAACAATCCAGGAAGATTTTGTGTGAACCAAAGAGGTAGCACAGCTCAAGTCTGCACATAGGCAAACATATAATGTAAACTCACTATAAATTCATAAGTTTTTAAGGAGTATATACTGAAATGGTTTGGGGAGCTATATATTCATTAAGGTTCAATCCTTTGGCAAGGGAGGAGTTGAAGACAAACATTTGGCTACACTCACCTGTGACACCTGCAGAAAAAGAGAAGATGAATAGAGACATGGAAAGTGGGGACTATTCAGGAAACTACTGGCCAACTTGACCACAAGTACTATAGCATAACATTCACCGGAACTGGGCCCAAATGGTCAGAATTATATCTTTTCATGTCAGTGCCACAAGATGTCTGTCCTGGAAAGGAAGTGACCTCTGACCAGGTGGCATTTGTACCTAAACTAAGACCCACAGGCTGTCTGCTGACCACACTTCCCATACCTCTGTAGTGAGTCTGCTTATAAGGTCTCCATGGTGCATCTCCACGTCCACCATGATCATCAGCATCATTGTGTTGGGAAAGAATTGCAATGAACTTCAAAATTATGTTCAGGAGAAGTGGCTAAATGCCTCCATTTCCCTCCTGCAACCGAGGAACCAGTGCCCACCAGTCTCACAGCATATCTGAAGAGCACTTTGCAGACAGAAGCATGTGACCACAGCAGGGAACTCATTGCTTTAGGGCATATGCCTGTGGACCAGCAGGCTTTGGCAATGAATGGATAGACTTAGCAGAAATATGATTGACAATACAGGAATGGGGTTGCCCCTAAGGAGAGCAGGCTTTCCCAGACCTGTAAGTTACCCCATGTTTCTTGGGTCTACTAATGCCAGTGAACCCCTTAGGATGTGACTTTAATGAATATGTTCTCTAGTGCCAGAACATTGCAAAAGCTCCTTGAGTCTCTTGACATTTGCCATTTAGAAATCTTGACTGGATCTCTTCCTCCACCATAGAGACACATAGACCTAAATATACTCAAGCAGGCAAATACACTAACATGCTGGGTGCAGCCACTCACACACTGACAGACGCAGAGTGTGCATAACTGACCGTAATGAATTATTAAGTACCTGTTGGAGTCTGAGGAAAACTTTAGACTTGAGTCTTTAGAAAACTGATTGTCCTTGAGCATACATTTTTTGGATTTAATCAAAGACAGACAAAAATAATTAGTGAAATATATTCGTGACTAAGTGAAAAAAAAAAAAAGAAAACAAAGAAAAGGAACCAAGTGTGTAGAGTGCTGTGGTTTTCAAATAGAGCCTATTGGACTCCTACTATGTATCAGGTACTGTTCCAATACTGTCTCTCATATATCATGTTATTTAATCCTTACATCTGAATGCTGCAGTCATAACTAGTTCCATTACGCAAATGTGCAAACTGAGTTCTTAAAGGTCAATGTTTTTCTTCCAGCATCCTGTTGATGTAAGCAAGACGGTCTACAAGCAAAGGCTGTGTACTTAATCGCTACACACTGAACTACATTAGCCCAGACATAGCTCAAGCATGTGGTTACACATACCTTATATGCATGCAAACAGATACAAATGAATGCAATGATACATGTATGTATCAAATCTATGTCCATGTGTATACATGCACACACACACACATACTTCTGGGGGTTTAAAAGCAATTGCTAATATATCTATTTCCTTGTCCTCATTTATATAATGTACTTTTTTCTTCCCCAGGTATATGAGTCCTTATGGATAAGATATGATGTGGGCTGCAGCCTCCAACCTCTTCACTCCCCAAAGCTACTGCAGCTGCCTGCATCTCTGTATCAATCAGTCCATACCCATTCCCAGGGCTAACAAGGTGAAAATAAGCAGAATAGAAGGGCAGGCGAAGGGACAGAGTTGAGTCTGCTGCACCTAAAGCCAGGCAGGCGGGTACCATTCCATGAATGGGACAGGGAAGTAAAGCATTGATGGCCACCACTCTGGAGAACATCACCAGCATGGAGAGAAAAAAATCTCTTCGTAAATAATACATCCCATGAATATTTCATCTTTTCAAATGAATATGCCAAATGAGCTCCATTTACTCATCACTGCAAATCTTCCCCAAACAGAGCACCCTGTATTCACATCCCGTGATAGTCATGACACGGGTTATTTATTCTATTTAATACACACCAGCTAACTTACAACGTGAGCATGGAAGCACATGAAGGTGACCAAGCTAATAGGATAGCCAATGTTAAAGTTGGATTTTAAGGCTTTCAGAGTAAGCTTTTACCACAGAATTACTTCCCGAGAAGAATACTGTATCTTTGTTCCTTTAATAAAAGAACTGTTATAGTCAAGGGGAATAAAGCCAGGTCCAATCTTTCCATTTCTTGTCTATTAATCACTTTCAAAAATTTTTTTTTACTGTAATACCATGAGCATGTTGTATATATTTAGCATCATGCATGCATAAACATCATTGCACTCAGTCTGCACCCACAGGAGGCTGTGCTTACCTTGTCTCCATTGATCCAAAGGAGCAGAATGAGACCTGGGGAGTGTCTATATCTGTGGGGCAGTAGCATGTATGTATAGAACTAGAATTTGAACTCAGAAATATCTTGATTCTTAACCGCATGTGCCTGGCTGTATTTCTGCCTCTGCTAATGAATGGTTACGCACACTGATGTCAAAGTCAGAAACTGACTAACACAAGCATCTTCTGCATACTGGTTTTGTGATCCTAGTATAGTTGCTACAAATAATAGACTTTGTTTCTCTTTATATACAATTAAGAATACTATCACTGTCTGTTTAAGACACTTTTTTATTTACTTTTAAATGTGGTTTTACTCCTTCCAAATTCTAAAATTGATCTTGCATCTATTAGAATACACACACACACACACACACACACACACACACAAGATACCACTGAGTAAGGTAGTAATTTGATTTAAATTCTCATTAGGTTTAATTCTTTATCAGTCATGAAAACACTCACTCACTCATTCATTCATTCTTGGATTCATCAAATACATACCAAGTGCTTGCTCTATAGAAGGCCCTTGTAATGGGTAGAAGCATGTAATGAGAAACATAGCAAACTGAATCAGCCTTTGTGAAACCTTCAGAATGATGGAGGTAGCATTTTAGAAAAGGATTATTAAAGTAAAGCATTTAGATGCAGATTCAAAGTCCATCAGGGGGATATCAGAGGCGCAGCAGTGAGAATGGCATAATAAAACCTCCTCAAATCTGCTATCTCATAAAAGCAATGGAAGCACTGGTAAAGAAATGTCAAAATGAATGCAGCATTCAGAGCTCTGGAAAGTAACCAAAGGCTTGCAAAAATATACAAATCTCTTATTAAGGAAAACACAGATAAATATGATGAAGGCTTGTGACATTGGCCTTCACTCTGTTTTGCATCCTCATTTCCATGGTGTCCTTGGCAACCAGCGGCCAGCACACAGGTGAGACCAGAAGGTTTCCAGCCATTGGCCATCAGTTCTGAACACCAGAACCTGGTTCTCAGGTCACTGTCATCTTGACCTTTCTGACAGCTTCCTGGAAACAGTGACTCACAAGGCATGTATTTACTTGAACTGATTCAAAGCTTCCCACAAGACAACCTTCTCCATGCAGTCTTTGTCACAAACAGTGAGAGGCAATTTCAGAAAACAGATGCAGGCAGGGGCAGCAATGTAAACTTGAACAAACAAAAAGTTGACAAAAAAACACAAAAAACAAAAAACAAACAAAAAAAACTTGAAAAGGTGAGGACTGAGGTATCCACAGACACTTTTGAGAATCCCCAATGTGTTCTGAAAGGCTGGGAGGTCATAGACACATACAAGGCAGTGTGTATATCTAGAAATGGGCACATATTCAGTAGGAACTTTAAAGAATGCTGACTGCTCTGGAGGCTAAGCACAAGCCAACAGAGTTCAGGGCTGTGGAAGTAGCATAGCAAGCGAGAGTGTTTGAACGCTTGCTCTCCAGTTGCGGACATCTTTCAGGAGAATTAGGTGTGCCCCTGCTTGAAGCTTCATTTTTGCAGCAGTTTAACATAGACACTCACAGCTGGTCAAGGTACAGAGAACGAAAACCTGGGAACGCTCAGCCTTAAAGGTGACATCTCTGTCATATCTTCTCCTCCCAAGGTTTAGGCATTGTTGCAAAAGACATGGGATAGGGGAAGCAAGTATAGGAAGAGGCAGCCATAGCAAGTGGCAAAGGCAACACTGGGCAGTTGCAAAGATGGACTCCCAGCAGCTAATAGCAAGCTCAATCCAGACAAAGTTCCAACATGGAGAGGGGAGGTGGGCTTGAAGTTTTACCTCTATATAAGGAGATATTCATAATTTATGGTGACACAGAGAAGGGGGAAGAGGGGGAGAGAGAGAGAGTTATTCTTCTTAACAGTATGTGCCCTGATAGGTCAACCACAGTCTAGTGGATGTCCACACATCCAGGCCAGCAAAATTGTGCTTGGGAGATTCTATGTTTTTTGTTTGTTTGTTTGTTTGTTTGTTTAGGGATGCACAAAGTTAGTAGGTAGGGGTGGGAGTGGATCTGAGAGCAGTTTGAGCAAGAGAATGAACATGACCGAAATATGTTATACCAAATTCTTAAAGAACTAATGAAAACTAATCACATAGTATTCTGTAGTGAAAGGCCATATTGAGGAGGAAAAAAAAAGAAAAGAAAAAAATTATCTCTCTGTGAAAAATCCACATCTATCATGAAAATTAATGATGAAAGATTAAATGTTTCCCTACAGGACCAAAACTAAGACACAGATGTCACTCTTGTCATAACCGTTCAACATCATGCTAGAACTTTTATCTAAGATAATGAACCAAGGAATCAAGTACCTGGTGGCCAATTAGAAATCATGGAGCAGAAGCCGCATGCATCTGTAGGTGGCAAGATAACGAGTATAGAACTTCCCAAGTAAATAGTTTTAAACTGCTAATGCTAATAAATTATTTTTTAAATCAATAAGATAGGAGACAACTGTGCAAAAGAGCCCCATTTGATTCCTGCATACTAAAAATGAACTAAAAGGAAGAAAGGCCAAGGAAAGTCTCACTGGCACTGGAAGAAAGAATGACTAACATTTAGGAAATGTAACAAAAGAATTCAATAGAAACCCAGGACACTGAAAACTCTAAAACGTCCTTACACATAACTGATGAAATTATCCAAAGCAAACAACAGAAAGGCATCCTATATTCAAGTTAAGTAGACTCTGTAGTGTGAAAAGGACAATGTTCCCTAAATTTATCTCAAGTGTCAACTAGAGACATCTCACAGTCCTAGCTCCCATTTTTATACCAATTAATACGCTGATTTTTAAATTTTATATGGATATGCAAGAGTGTAAATGTGTTTAAAAAGCAAACAAATAAACACCAACCTTAGAGGACCTCTCCTTCCTGGTTTCAGAAGTCACATCAATCAAAACAAGTTTTGGTAAAGACAGATGGAAGAGGACTCTGCTCCACAGGACGGTGATGGTTATATCATTCAGGAAAAGAAATACGGTAGAGGGAGATGGCTCAGTGGTTAAGAGCCCTGACTACTCTTCCTGAGGTCCTGAGTTCAATTCCCACCTACCACATGGTGGCTCACAACCATCTGTAATGAGATTGATGCCCTCTTCTGGTGTGTCTAAAGAGAATAACAGTGTGCTCACATGCATAAAATAAATAAATCTGAAAAAAAAAATCTGTCCACAGGAGCCAACATCACCCTGGCTCACATTCGATTGTTCTAAGCAAGTTATATGACAAAACCTTGTATCAGTGGGCTAAAATACACAACCTTCCCTTAGGAAGAGGCAGCGAATATTCTCAGCATACACGGAGATGGTATTTAGATACAGTAATGACATAATTCAGGGTCTAAGATACAAATAAAGAATATATGGAGACAATTATTTTTGCTCTCCCTTTCAGAAAACTTGAGGCATTAATTTAGATTAGATGTGGTATTTGATATATAAACAAGTGACTGGCATTTGGAAGCACAATGAGCAAGACTTGGTGAGTTCACAGCTCCTTGGAAGCTCACTGGAAGAGTCCACTGTACTCAGCACACACCCTGCTCCATGGCTTTCTTCTCTGGAAATCTGAGCTACACTGTATGTGCTGATCTAGCTACAGGCTGCAATGGTTTCCATCCTAAAAGAACAGATCTTCATTCCCTGGTTATCCCAAGAGAGAACCACCTCCTCTCTTCTACGGTGGGTGGGCCTTTGCTGGGTGGTGAGATGCTACACCCATCTTGCTTCCCTGCCTCCTGGAAAGATGGAGGTGGATACTGACACTCCTTTTCCATTCACTTAGCCTTTGGATATATGCCTTCTTGATATAAAGATCTTGATAAAAAGATTTTTAGTTCCATATAAAAGCTTGTAATTAGCCTATGACAAAACAATGTGCTTGTTCATAAGAAACATCCTGATTTGGTTGTGTTTTGTAATGTTAATTTCTCTGGGAATTTATATAAGAACAGCTATGCTTGTAAAGGCCTGGAGACAGTAAACAGCTAGGTGGGCTGGCTCGGGACTCCCCACCAGAGTTTCAGTGTGCAGTCTTCCTAGAAGCATGTCTTCAGTAAGTGTGGTAACACCATTTTCACACCTTCCCAGGGCTCTGCCAGAGATTCAGCCAGCCTCCAGGATGGGGAGACAAAAAAGGTGTTAAAATGAAGCCTCCTTCTGAAAGGGCACAGCTCCCATGCTACAGCAACAAAGAACCATTTCTAAGAACTCCAGATAACTAAGGCAAGTAGGTCCGAGATGTTCAACCACGCTCGTGAGTAATGAGAAGCTATTTTAAATAGCAATAAGATTAAAGTATTTATCTATCAAAATGACAAAAAATGCAAATGTTTGCTAAGACCCAGTGTGGGTGAGAATGTACAGAAATGGGCATTTTCTAGAGGAAGGTATGTGAAGGAGTGGAGCACCTTCACGAGCAATCTGGAAAGAGCAAAATGAAGCACAGCTCTTTTTTGCATGTTTCCTACCAATGCATTCATCCCTCTGCAGAGCCATGCTCACAGTCACATCTTCCTGGATGCACTGTTTGCAAGTTCCCTGCTCTGCAAATGACCCAGATTAAAACAATGGCAGATTTGTTAAGTAGATATATAATAGAGTAATCAGAAATTATTTAAAACATTGAAAAGCAGCTTGTGTAGAAAAACACTCAACATATCTTGCTAAATATTAAGTGCAAGGTAACAAAGAGCCCTTTAAAGAAACCTTTCTAGACTTGGGCAGCAAGAACTGACATCTTCCCCTGGGTGATTCCAGTCCCCTGTCCAGCTGTGGCAGGTTATCCTACACGTTGTAAGATGCTGATCGGAATCCATGACCTCTAACTGGTAAATGGTAGGAGTGACTGCCCAAGTCTTAGCAGGCAAAGTGGCACATTCTAATGATCCAGCGGTTCTCATCCTGTGGGTCATGGCCTCTTTGGGGGTTACATATCAGATATTTATATTGTGGTCCATAACAGTACAAAATTACAACTATGAAGTACCAATGAAATAATTTTATGGTTGGGGTCACTGCAACATGAAGAACTATATTAAAGGGTTACAACATTATATCTAATCCTAACACTCAGGACTCTGAGGCAGGAGGATTGCCAGTTGGAGGTCATAATGGGACCTACATAGGGACTTCTACATCAGACTGAACTACCAACAAAAACCCTATCTAAAACACACACACACACGCCAAAAACAAGCAACCAAGTAAATAAATATCCTGTTCCTAAGTACAGAAGATCAAAAATATCTACAGAGGTGGCCAGATGTTGCCTAGGGAAAGGGAGCAGGGAAGAGCCAAGTGGTTAAAGCAATGTTGGGGACTGTGTGGCCCTTTAGAACTAAGGGGCCTTAGGTACTAACCAAGATCTACTTTTGATGTCACCATGTGGTCTTGCTCAGGAGACCTCTCCAGCCTCAGTTACCCACTCATGGGTATTCTGTGTCACAGATTACAAGCAAAGTGCCACCACTCAGCCAAGATGCCAGAGCTGGCCTGCAGAGGCCCTTCCCTCTGTGCTCTAGGCTCTCATTTCAGACGTGCCCTTGAAACAAGAGAACCCTTCTAGTTACTTAGCTCATTTTCTCTTTCATTAGAATTCTCCTTACTGCCCAACACCTGGGTTCCTTGGAAGAAGTTTTCCATGTAGATTTCCTTTAGACATTAGTCTCTGTGGAGGGGGTGGGGTGGGGGTGGGCAGTGTTAGTGCTTTATAGCAGAGGCACTTAATCCGAGCAGGACCTTCTGTTCCATTGCCAGGTGACCAGCCACAGGGAAGATAGGCTCATGCATCCAAGCCTGGTTTGTCACATTCCTTCTCTTCCAGGCAGAAATTTAAAATAATAAATGAATGGCATCACAGTTACATGGAAAAGGTGCAGTGTTTCCCCTAGAGTCTGGATAGCATGGCCTTTGGTGTGATAACCAGACCTCACTTGAGCAGAAGCTCTTGTGGGAAGGTCTTTGCTTGTTCTTTGATATGGTTGCTACACCAGAGTGGGAACATATGAATGGGTGTTCAGCCCAAATACTGCAGAGCAAAGTCTTCAGCTACACTTCATTCACATGATTAAAGCAGCAAACGCGTTTACTGAGCACCTACTATGGTGTTCTGGAGTTTGTCCTGGGAGGTTCCATGGTGATTAAAACTTGCTTCTTTGAGTTAGAAAAATATGACTTCAAACCTCAACCCTAGCTACTAGATAATAAATCAGAGAACATCTAAGTTTCCAAAATTGTGAGTTAGTACATATAATAAATTTGTTTCTCACTCTCTCTCCCCCTCCCTCTCCTCCTCTCCCTCTCTCCCTCTCTCTCTCTCTCTCCCCCCCACATACACATACACACTACACGTATATGTATATGCATATGTATATGTATATACAGAGACACATAGATGATAGATGATGGACAAATAATATTCTTCACTGGATTTATTGAAAACCTTTGTCACCAGGACTTTCAGGCCAGCCTAGGCAGACAGCAAAACTGAAACACTTGATTCTGTGATATTCACATGCTTCAACACTTACTACTTCAAAAATATGTTAGTGAAATGCCAGAGCATCAATGTGGTTCTGCAGACACAAGTGTATTCTCCATTCCCATTCCTGAGACTCACTCAGTTCACAAACAATAGTATTACTGAAAGTGAGAACTGGGAGGTCAGAGCCTATGCTGCATCACATGGTCAGGGGAGACTTTAAAAGCTTATTTTTCCCTTGTATAGCTGTGTTGCCTGCCTATGTCTGTACACTGTATACATGCAGTGCTCACAGAGGGCAGACAGAGTACTGGATACACTGGAAGTGGAGTGGTGGAAGGTTGTGGGTTATGGTCAAACCCAGGTCCTCTGAAAGAGCAGCCTGTGTTCTTATCACCTGAGGCATCTTTCCAGGCCCCTCAGGGAAGATGTTAAAAAGAAGAGCAGGGGCTGTGTTTGGTGAATGACTAATGGGGTGAGACCAGAAGGGGTGGTCAAGGAGAACTGTGGAAATTACACAACATGAGGTTGGCTCCTGTGGGTCTTGACTCCCCACCTAATCAAGTCCACCTAGAGATCAGTATGTGCTGCAGAGTAATCCAAGCACTGCAGAAATGCAGAGTCGTTTCTTAACAACCACTGAGTCCGTCCAGTGTCAAGAGACAGTGGAGGAGGTAACTTCTTCCTTTGTTAGTTTGTTTTTGTAAATACACAGGCTGAGGGGCCAGCAAATACCAGGAAACTTCTCAGGATCCTTTAAGAATTTACACCTGAGGCCCTTTTCACACCTCAGACTCTTCCATCCATCCCAGCATTTGTTCTAGCCTGTCTCAGACCAACCAAAGAGCCACATAAACAACACTTTCTGTGTTGTGTCTGCTTAGATAGATGTCTAACAGACATAGGAACTAAGGATTCTTTTCCTCACTATGAAATGGCCATCATGCTGGAGGCCTCAGATAGCTTGGACTGAGGAAAATACATTTTTGATTGAAAAATAGCAGATATTTTATATACACGCACAGAAAGAGAGAGACAGAGAGACAGAGATAGTAGAGATAAAGAGGGAGAGAGAGAGAAAGACATATCCCATTGGTCCCTTTTCTCTGAAACACGGCCATCGTGTGTGTGTGTGTGTGTGTGTGTGTGTGTGTGTGTGTAGGGTGCACAAATGCACTCATGCACGCACACACACACATACATACACACACACATATATTCTTACATGTTTTCTTAATTGGACTCTAGCAAAGTTCTGTGATGCCTCCCATGTGAAATGAATAGATGAAAACCTTTGTTACCAAAACTGATGGATGACGCTGAAGAGGAGAAAAAAATGGGATGCTTGCTTCCATAATATTCATTTCATGAATCTTGGTCCTCCCATTTTAAAAAGAATGTTCGTAAAATGTTCAAATGTATACATGCTTTTCTCAGGACAGATATAGTCTTCAGGGAGTTTGGTTTAGCTGAAAGGAAGTATTTCTTTCTCAGATATAACTCAGAGATATTCTCCAAAGAGGGGATCCCTTCCCTATAGAACAAACAAACCCCATCATAGAATGTTGAGAATCCTGACATATGTCCATTCCCTGACTCTGGAGACTTAGAACAGATGTTATCTTGGGACTTGCATTGCTTAAGGGTGGAATTCACATTGGTTTGTGTCTGGGAAAAAATGACTGACGCACACATCTGAACAATTCAGGGCTTATGCTAACATGGAGTTATGTGGGCTCAGTTGCAATGCAATGAATAATGAAGTGCGGGACCACATGCATTCTAATTGCCTCATCGCAGTCTCTGTCCCTCAGCTCAAACACAGTTGAAGATAAACAGCAGTTCCTCTGTGACAAGAAATTACATCTGATCCCTGCTTATGTTATCAGCAAAGTACATAGTAAGTGCCAAATTAATGCTTGTTTACTAAATACAAGGGTGAATGAGCTGTAAATTCTACTACTAGGTGGGGTCCTATCTCCTTCTCTCTTCTCAGTGATGAGGCCCAAGGGTCAAGGGGCTGACTCAGCATCCTCCTTCTCTCCAGGGGGTGCGGGGGGCTGCTCTCCTCCCAAGGGTTTGTTGCCTGAATAAAGTCCAGAGGATGAGGTTTGGCGAGAAGATGATGTGTGTGAACAAAAAGAAAAGCAGGGGGGAGGCGGATGAGTTCACTGCAAGTTCATGTCTGTCTTATTTTGGAAGGAAGTGGGAAAGGAGAACAAAGTTTTCGTGAATAATGCTGCTTATTAAAATGGGCTCTCTTGATCTGATGTGCTTAAGATGGGTGCAGCATCGTCCTGACTTCAGAGGGTGTGGGTGTACAGCTGACAATTTTCCATCAGATTTTTCATGAAGAAACAAGTCCCTGCCCCCACTTGCTTCCCTGTCCCTCCTCCTCCTGCTCCAGCCTGCCTTTCCTGCAGAGCTTTGGGCTGTTTCAAGGCACTGGGGGAGGCATTCATCGGGGGCTGACAAGTGGCAAATGACGTTAGCTTCCACTTACATTAAAGGATTTGAACACAGCATATCTGTCCTTCTCTACGTTCCTGACCCTTATGCCTAACAATAACACCTGGATCCAGTAGATGTATGGTACCCATGGTCATTCTGTGGTGAGCATGGCCATCACAGATGTCCTACATCTATTGCTTCTATTGTCAAAAATCTTTCTTCACTTTTGAAAAACCATTTTCTACCCTCCAACCACTTGGTTCTGGGGACTAAAGGAGCTAGCTAACTCTGAAAGTTCTTAAAATACATCCCTGATTAATTAGTATTAACTACCAGGGTAGCTAGCATTAAATCACATTATTAGGATTCATGAAATATCTATGTAACAGGAGAACATAAATAAAGGAATTTTCAGAGTGCATGATGGAGCTCTGGGTAAAATATAAGTCATCTTTACAAGGAACTAAGCATGAACTCTGGACTATGAAAACTGAGGACATTTCAGAGAAAGTGGAACAATAGAAAAGATGCAGATGCACAGGCTCACACATACATTTAACTGGAGAACTGATGCATGAAAGCCAATATTTTCACTTAAAAGAGTTCCAAAACATAAAACATGTGTTGTTACAGAGGAAAGAAAATCGCCAAAGGAAGAGCACAAGAGACTTTGCGCGTTTTGAAAAGCACTACTCTAATGAAAAGGGTGTTCTTCCTATTCTACTACTGAAAATTGAAAACGAGAAGTCAAAGCAAGGCATACCGTCATATTCTAAGACAATAGGTATGAAGAGAAAGAGGTTTTATGTTTTGTAAAAGGAAAGTAGAAAGGAACAGACAAATTACTAGAGAACAGCGTGGCACTGAACTCAAAAGCTGATGTTAAGCAGAGGAAGATGCTGAGGAGGTTATTTGAAAGTCTTGCTAATAATGGTCCTTAGATTAGAAATCTATATCTGTTCAAAGAAGAAATCACTTATAAGGAGGCGCTGGAATTTTTTTCTCAAATTCTAATCTGCTTACGAGGTCAGTGGACAAAATGTTCCACCAGAATGGAGGTAGACATCCAATGCCTGAGAAATAAGGCCCCTGAAGATAGAACTCTGGAATGCACTATAAGCAAAGGTGATTTTAAGGATAATTTTGAAAGGAAGTCTCCAGAGGGCAATGAAAACGACATAGAACAGGAAACATAGGAATTTGAGGAATATGAATGGACTCAACCCAGAAAATCTGTAGAATTGATAGAATGACTGATTTATTTGACTGTAAGAAAAAACGTTACAAGAATAATGTTCTGTGGAGAACTGAAGTAATTTATAAATAGAAAACTAAACATATGGAAAAAAGAGGCAATTATCAACACCAGGAAAAGCACAGAGTTATATAACTAAGAAAAACTATATAATGCTCCCTGTTCAACAATACTCTCACCTTTCAAACCTTAGTTTAATCTTTGGCACATAGAAAATGTTCAATATTATTTACTCTCCACTTATTTTCATTAAACTCATTGTAGTTAGAAGCTGAAATATATCTCTATGAAAATGTAATTTGAATTCATAACAACACTTCAGAATGTGACCATATTTGGAAACTGTGTGTGTGTGTGTGTGTGTGTGTGTGTGTGTGTGTGTGTGTGTGTGTGTGATAAGTTTAAAGTAAGGTTCTATGGAGCTGGGTGGACTCACTATTCAATATGACTGCTATCTTTATAAAAGAAGGGAACTAATAACGCAGAGAAACGCAGAGAAAAGAACTGTGAGACAATGTGTTCATACTATAATTTGTATTTTCCCCTACCCTAGAACTGCATGCTAGAAATCTCTTTCAATGCCAGTAAATGCCAAACTCTCATTTTCAAATTCCTATTTTAACTCAATCACAATGAGATTACTGTATCGTGCTCTAGAGTGTGGGTATTTTAAAATTTGTTTATCATTATCCTATTGATAGAGATGTAAGTTGTTCTTTCGTTTTCTTCTCAACTCACATGAGTATCTTTCTGTGTTCTATATGGGATGGGAAACAATTGACTCATTCAATATAGCTTTGAATAGATTTCATGTGACAGCTCAAAACTCAGGACTGTTTCTATGAATTTCAGGATCTCTATCAAAGGCTTGAAAATTCTTCTTACCAAATTTTCAAAATGACTCCACTAAATGAT
This sequence comes from Mus caroli, assembly GCF_978045245.1. NCBI lineage: Eukaryota > Metazoa > Chordata > Mammalia > Rodentia > Muridae > Mus > Mus caroli. Next base: position 9,284,750 of record NW_028227272.1, read on the forward strand.
AATCTAGGTACTATAAAGTTTATTCCTTTCTGTAAATTTACACAAACTTGCAACAAACACCATGATTTACTTTTGTAAAGGGTTCAATTTCACTCCTTACTTCTAAAATATATTTTGAAATCCTAAACCCCAGGTCTTTAGACATGGATACCTAGAGCCATGAGACTCTAAGAGAGGAAAGGTAATGTTTTCTCTTAGAGATTTTGGAGGGCCCACGGCATGCATATCCTGTATTAACAAAAATATTCCCTATAAGCCCATAGGGAGTGGCACTACTAGGAAGGGTGACCTTGTTGGAGTAGGTGTGACCTTGTTGGAGGAAGTCTGTCACTAGCAGGTGGGCTTTGAGGTTTTATTCAAACCACCAGAGCAAACAAAATCAGAATATTTTGCCTTGGTTTGCTGAAGCCCTGAATTAAACAGAGTCTAATGCTTACATTAATTTTGATTTTTATTCCTGGACTTAGCCTAGAACTCAAGATTGTATTTTCTCTCTCTCTTTACAAAACCACCAGGTGAAGGGGAAACAAAGATTCATTTTCTAAAATCAGGCGACATTACCTACATCATGTCATAAGACTCTGGTAACCCTTAGACTTTCAGTATCCGTGCAATAGAACGGCCCAGCCTGTCCACCTGGAGCCTCTGATGCAAAGGAAGACCCAGACACAAAGTGGCCAATGTGTTTTCAGGGTTTCTCTCCATTATGACTGTTCTCTGAAACTGAAAGGTCAGCAATGTGTTTTCTGCATTTCTCTCCATTATGACTCCATCATTCGAGGCTGCTATCATGATCTGCTCCTGCCTTGTTATGTCTTACTTCTTGGTGACCAGCTATTTGTTCCATTTTCCTCGGTCTTCTGTCTCTCTGCTTTCTTCTTCTTCTTCTCCTTTTCCTTCTCCTTCTCCTTTCTTCCTCTTCTTCTTCTTCTTCTTCTTCTTCTTCTTCTTCTTCTTCTTCTTCTTCTTCTTCTTCTTCTTCTTCTTCTTCTTCTTCCCCTGCTTCTGCTTTTGCCTCTCTCTGCCTCTCTGAGCCTCTGCCTCCTCCTCCTCCTCCTCCTCTTCTTCTTCTTCCTCCTCCTTCTACTTTTTCTTTTTGGTTTCCGATCCTTTTGTGTCCTACTTCCTTTGATCTCTTCTGAAGTGCCCGCCAATGAAAAGTCAGTTTTCCAGTACACAAACTGTGGCACAGAGCCTAAACCATCTTGGCTTGGTCTTTAGTTTCGAACTTATCTGTACACCTAAGAGAACATGGCAGATCACAGCCATGTTTTTAAAAAAATCACAATTATAATTTATTACTTGCGTACAGCTAACCACTCTTAAGGTTTTTTTTGGGACCAATACACAGGCTCACAGAATATATTAGTCCCATATTGGACCAAGGCAGAGGATAGAGATCCATAGTGTGCTTGGTGTCTATGTTTTCTCTTCAGAACTCTGTGAGAAGCAATCATAAATATCATAGTGTACTGCTCATAATCCTTTGGCTGTGGAATCTAATGCCTGCCTTGTGCCCTCCACCCCCAGCCTTGAAAATCTGTGGAATAAAGTGGGAGGAAAAAAAATAGAGAGCATGAGGGAAAGCTTGAGAGGAGGAAGAGGATGAGAAGCAAAGAGAAATAGAACATGAAGAGGGTTAACAGAGAAAAGAATGGGTGGGCAGGCTCGAGACTCCCTGAAATGATTTATCAGTGTATCTTGTTGATAAAGTTTAAATGACTGTAGGAGGAATCATACGATAGCCCATACTTCTGCTACTGACCGTGTTCTGTTTCACATTCAAGCCTATCTATTCCTTTCAGCCTCAGGTGGATAGGGGAACTCTCCTGTGGAGCAGCTTCTGTATGCTGAAATAGGTCTAGAGAGCCAGGAGTGGATCCGTTAGTAGCTGAAAAATAAATATGCTAAAGAAGTAAAAAATGGTACAGTTGGCATTACAGAGCAAGAGCAAAGAGCTATTGAATTATTTGACTTAGAAGCAACAAGCAACAAATCCAAGCCATGCCATCTGCAATCAATGAGCACTGTTATCATCACGCAGATGGCTGCGTCTGGGAGAGTTCCAGACCAGTGGTTTGCAAACTTAGCCACATACTGTAATCACCTGAAAGCTTAAAGAAAAAAAATTCTCAGTGCCTAGATTGTACCTCAGACCAACTAAATGGAGGGATTGTTGTTTTCAAAGGTCCCTAGATATCTCTAATGTGCAGCCAAGTTTGCCAAACTATGATATTGGATAACCCTGTAAATCAAATCAGCGTTGGAGGTGCTCTGTAGAAAGACTGCATATCAAGTAGCTCAAGAAATGACTGCACCTGTTGGGTAATTGAGGTAATGATTCAGGGACTGTCATAGGACTATGAAAAGTCCATCTGTTCCAGAGGACAGTTAATCAAGTGACAAGCTTCAAAGCTGACTTCCACATTCCCTGACATATGGGTTGCCCCAAGTATTTGATGGTCTTGGCTTGCTGGTGGCTGCCTGTTTATGGCCATCTGCTGCCAGCAACTATAGAGGAGAGTGACATGCTGCTAGTCAGCTACCTTTTATGTTTGTGTCTCTACTAAATGACCTCATTCTTCAAATGCTTAAAAAATACAGCTGTTATGGTTTGAGTTGGTTCTTCTAGTTCCATATGTTAAAATCTTATGCTCCAGTACCACAGAATGCAATGCTATTTATAGATGGTACTTAAGATGAGGTCTTAGAATAGGGTGAGTTCTGAATCATGTATGTTTGGTGCCATCTTCCAAGGAAAAATCTGGACACAGAGCGATGCCTGTAAGAAGGCGGCACCTGAAGATGTATGCATAGATTTAGAGTGATTCTCTGGGCAGTTATAATGGTGTATCAAACATGCCAAGCATATTCCATCATTTACTGCTTCCTGATTGTGGATTCTGTGTGGTCATGTGCTTCAAGCTTCCACCCTTGGCCTCCACATTATGTAGTGCCTTGGGCTATGAGCCTGTCCTGACTAGTTTTATTCAACTTGACAGAAGGTAGAGTCATCTGCAAAGAGGAAACCTCAATTGAGAAAAATGCCTCCATAAGATCCAGCTATGGGGCATTTTCTAATTACTGACTGGTGAGGAACTCCCAGCGCATTGTGAGTGGTGCCATCCTTGGAATAGTCATCCTAGGTTCTATAAAAAAAGGAGGCTGAGCAAGCCATGGAAAGGAAACTAGAAAGCCCCATCCCTCCATGGCCTCTGCATCCATGGCTTTCTGCCCTGTTTAAGATTCTGCCCTGGCTTCATTGTGATACAATATAATATGGAAATATAAGTCAAATAAACCCTTTCTTCTCCAAGTTACTTTTGGTCATGGTGTTTTATCACAGCAATAGAAACCCTAACTAAAGCAGAGCCAGAATAAATCCATTGTCTCTTAAGCTGATTTTGTCAAGAATACTTTATCACAGCACTAGAAAGAGGAACTGTGACAGCATTTCTTCTTGCCTTACTGCATCTCTGTCCTCTGTCATTGTAGAAAAATTCTATGTTGAAGCTGACCCCAAGACAACCAGAAGATATGTGGGACAGGCCCATGTGTAGTCTGGAGTCACCACCTCTCCACAAATGCATGATACCCAATAGTCCAGTGTATCTGCCCATTCTCACTCTGAAGATATTTCTTCTGGCTACATCTTAATATGACACTATTCTTTAATTAACTATTTGACTTCTGGGAAAACAGTAAGATGGCTAATATTTTTTAAGTTACAAGAAAATATGTCTGATTTTGCTTTTAAATGAGTCCTCAAATGAAGGAAGTCTTTGCTATGCAAAGTTATAACAGTAAAAGCTGACCCACAAGTGACATTTCCTCTGGTGAGCTTGCAAAGCTCTCCCAGGCCCAACCTTTCCTTTTTTGCCACCTTTACCCTCTTATGTCTCCCCCAGTTACTCAGTTTTTACAGTGCCACATCTGATGTCTTATTTCTGCGGCATTCATGCATTCTCACCTTTCATTTCCCCTGTCCACACAGACCCTCACTAAGCTCTCTTTCTAGCAGTAACTCTCCTTAAAGATTCTCAAGGAAACACCATAGCACAGCCCTCTGACTGGCTTGATCATCACCAGTGTGTTTGGAAAATACATGGAGGTATTTATTAATATTTCAGTTTAGTTGATGTAGAGATATGGTCTTCATGAGGACTTCATGAATCATCCCACCACCACTGTGATCACTTCAATGGAGGGGATTTAGCCTCAATTTCTGACTCTTAGCCACCCACATTTTTTTCCTTAAGAGTCATGGAAATAACAACTCTGATAGCTTCAGAGACTATGTAGGCTTGGATAATGGAGCACTTGACAAAAACCATGGAATATCATAAAGGTGAGAGGGTACTGTCTTCTTATTTTCTGTTGCTCTGTAACAAATTGCAACAATTTAATGGCTTAAAGTGACAGAAATGTATTATTCTATGGATACTATGAGTCAGGAGTCTGGATGAAACTTACAAATATCCTCAGCCCAAAATCTTGCAAAGCTAGAGTTGAGATCCTTTGAAAACTCCCATACTAGGAGGGTGACACCTAGTAGTATCGAAGACAGAATTACCTGTCATCTAGATGTGCCAAGGGCTATGAATGGCACTTAGCTCAATGTACAGAAAATGTCTTACTCATTCATTGTCCTGTGTGAAGACTTTAAATCGAAAGCAGCTGCATCTCTATTCTTTATTCCCCAGTAAACTGTGTTGTCTCTGCAGCTGACATGTTTGTTTCTTGCACAATTTTTGTCTCCAGGGCTTTGCACACTGCCTGGAGCATCTAGAGATGTGTTCAATAAATATTTTTCAAATGAGTGAGAGACTTCTGCTTGTTCAACACATGCTTGTGTAACTAAATGGAGCCCGTTCTAACAAGCCTCATGTAAGATACAGAGAATGGACTTCACTGCAGCTGCTAGAGGCTGATATTGGCGATCTCTGTAACAAATTTATAGGCAGATGAACAGGAACTGAACAGCTAGAACACTTGCGTTCTATCCAAGGGATAGAACTACTTTCTCTTTGAAATATGGCCCCGGAATGTTAACCATGACACATTCCAAATCATGTCACTCATAGCTTTATCATCTGGGATCAAGTGGGCTACAAAAGGAAAGACAAATTAGAACCTTGAATTCAATGGCATTTTCTGATGAAATCCAAGATGTTGACATTTTACACTCTACAGTACTTAACTTCTCTGGTGGGTGGCTCTTGCTATGTAGCCCAGGCTGGCCTCAGATGTGTATTCTTTAACTTTCTTATTGCTGGCACCAATTTTTTTATGGAAACAACCTAAGGCAGAAGGGATTCTTTTGGCTCACAATTTGAAAGACAACAATCCATTATGGTGGGGTGACAATGGCTAAGTTCCTGGTGGGAGGAAGTGAGGCTGACGCTCCTCTGAAAACCAGAATCAGAGGGTATGAACCTCAAATGAGGCCACCTGTAACCATTTCTCCTGCCTTTAGAACCCTACATATACTCACTAGACACCATGTCCCAAAGGTTTCATCCTCACCACACACATAGGAAAAATAAAAACAGGGCCACCAGCTTGGGACCAGTTCAAACACATGAGTCTGTGGGGAATATTTTATGTTCAAACCATTACAAATATCCTAATCTGGCCTTGAACTTGCTATATAGAATGGGTTGGCTATAAATTCTTAAACATCTTGCTTTGGCCTCCTGGATGCCAGAACTATAGGCATGTTCACCATATCCAACTCTTAAAGTTGATACTTTTCAAGATTTAATTTTTTATTTATGTGTACAGGTGCATTGTGCACATGTGAGCACAGGTGTGTGTGTGTGTGTGTGTGTGTGTGTGTGTGTGTGTGTGTGTGTGTGTGGTATACAGGTGCATGCAGATGCCCACAAAAGCCAGAAGAATGCATCACATCCCCTGTAGCTGGTGTTACAAGTAGTTATGAGTCACCTGACCTGGAAGCTGAAAACCTGGTCCTCTGCAAGAGCAGCTACTGATTTTACCACTAAGCCATTTCTCCTGCTCCTCAATTTCATTTTTCAAATGAAATTGTTCATACAAGTCTTTATAGTTTTCAGGATTAAGCATTTCCACGCCTGAAAATGGTGAATTAGTTCCACAGCCCCAGTAACCAAAGTGGCATACTTCCAACCAACACTTCAATAACATGTTTTAAATCTGTAGGCATCGTTGTCCTAAAACTGGCACTTTATATTTAGTCACCATCGTGAGAGACATCTGCCCAATGAGGCAACAGCATTTCTCCTGATATGTCATCTGTTTATTTTGGTAGCTGGAACAACAAACAGACACCTTTGGAAACAAAGATGGAATTTTGGGTATCTTAACTGATATGGGTTGTCTAAAATTAAAGGTACTGCTGTTTAACTGGAACACAGAATTAGAACTTACAGTTTTGGAAATATGTGAGAAAATGAGTGTTTGTCAGAAACTTCAGCACTGGGGAACTAGGCCGGCTGCTTCAAGGACACTAAATTGATTATAAGAGTTATATAATATTGTTAAATCTCACTAAACAAAGCTTGCTAGGTTTTGACTGAATCAGATCATTTGTTTCTTAAAAAAACGGCATTTAATTTTTTCACTATAAAAATTATGAATAGAACTAGTGATTAAAAAAAAATCCTACTTGTGGGAGGGGATACAGAAGTTGGTCATGGCTTTGTTTATTTTTAACTAGGAATTACTACTGTTTAAGGTAAGTACACTTTAACTCAAAAGAAACCCTTGCATTTAGTTTCCTTGGATAGATGTGGAATGAGTTGTTTGACTCTTTGAATGTACTTGAATATGTTGTATTATATGTGAGGGGTTCAGGACCTTGAGTCCCTTGCTCTTCCAAGAAAGCCATATGTGCAAGGGGAAAGAGTAATGTTCAAGTGTCTTCAGACACCATTTTCATCTGAAATTCAGTTAGCACACAGGAAAACTTTAGCAAAATCTCCCTTGCTGGTGAGCACAATAGTACTCCTGCCTCCTTTGCTGGGACACTGAACATCGTGGCAGCCAATAAAGAACAGGAGTCATAGGAAAACACAATGCTTAGAAAACAACTTGTATGTCAATCAGGATGAGGGTCAGCCTCGAGCTAGCTGTGTGATCATGGACAGAATGCTTAACCTTCCTCAACAACGATGGTGATCGTGGTGACATGGGATAACGGTTGTAGACCACCTGACCTTTGTGTATCAGAAGCCCACAGTCATGATGATTTAAAGAAGATGAATCCAAGCCAAACAGTGCAGACTAAGACAGGCAGCTCTGCTCCAAGAGATTGTTTAGGGATCAAGGATCCTTCTGGGCTGCACTGCCATGCCTGGGCTGTTATTCATTCTGACACTGGCAAAAATGGCTTGATAATACATGCCTATTCCAAACAGCAGTATGGGAGAAAGGCAAGTAAGGAGGATAGACATCGGTGTTTCTGCTCATATTCTCTGGTGAAATCTAAGAAAGATAGCAGCCTATAAATTTAAGAGAGATGAGACCACTAGACCTTATTCTTGGGCCCCACAAGCCAGCTAAAACTCAGGGTAGCCTCTATCAAGAGGAAGAGGATATCTCCTCTCGGGGCACAGCTGCAGATGTCAGAATATCCAAGCTTCTTAGCACAGGAGCAGTCAGTAAACTGTCACTGTTGTTCTATGACAGGTCCATCAAATGTGTAAACACTTTGAAAATGTTTTCCTGAGCGCATAGACGGCTTCTTCTCTGTTATAAGGAATGCCGACACATGGATCACACAAAGTCACTGAGTTCTCAGATGCATGCAATATGCCCTACAATAGAGGAGCGACATCCACTCAAGGAAACCTTGACAGTTTCCTTTATTCCTTTCTCCCTCTCTCACAAACAGTTTTAATTTCATTATAATATTTAAAAATAAAACTATGTTTTTGGAACATGGTCATTGTCAAATGTTATAAAGTATTTACAGTGATTTTGGCTTTTCAACATATAATTTGCCAAAGGAGCCTTATCTTGGGTTAAGATAATAAAAAATGCCTAGAGAGAACAACAAATGGAAAAATTTTAGGTTTTACACTGAAACTTTCATATCCCAGGATTCCTCTAAGTTCAGGTTATATGAAGTAACCTTGCAATGAACACCAGGAGGAGCTTTAGTGACCTAACCATTTCTCCCATGGCTAGGAAATGGGTTCTAATAACTTCCCCACACTGCATTCAGCCAGTCTGACTTAGTTTCACAGTCATTATTATCATCAAAAGAAAGAACGTGATAATTGGCCAGCCTGACTTAACACAACTGTCTCTCAGGGGAGACTGTGAAGCTGGCTCCACGTGAGTTTATGGTGCTCAGTTCTCAGATAATCACAGGATATCAGTGTCAGCAAAATGGAGTAGGGAGTTCAGTGTACAAGACGACAGCTGCCCGTAACAACAGGAGCCCCTCTTCTCTCCTCCTCTCTCTTCCTTTCTGTTCTCTGCCTTCTTTCTTTTTTCCCCTTCTTTCTCCTTTCACTCTTACAGGATAACCAAACCAATAGAGCTGGGATTAACTTCAGAAACATATGAGGTCTCAGGGATGCTTACAAAGGGGACCTTTAATGAATCTGAACAGTGGAGAGTTCATGGTGTTTTCCAGCATGAGGTTTCCTTGCCTTCCCAGCTCCACTATTCATTTGTTATGTTCATGCTCACGCTCATGCTTCCCCAGTAGAATGAAAAGAAATGTGAAGAATAATTAGAAAATCTACTCATTGTCTACTGTTGTCGTTATTTTTTTTTTATCATTCACCAGGCAAGTATATAGAATTATTTCTTCTCTTTAAATGTATATGTATATGCATGTATGTGTGTATATGACTTGTATGCATACATATGCAGGCACACATGAGTGAGGGTGCATGTGGAGGTCACAGGACAACCTCAAGTGTCTATCCTCACCTTCCACTTGCTTGAGACAGAAACTTGTATTGTTTTCTGTTGCATATACCAGACTAGCTGTGCCCTGAAGTTCCAGTGACTGCTCTGTCTCTGCCTGCCATCTCTGTTAGAGAGCTGGAAGAAAAGCCCACACTACTCTAGCAGACTTTATATGAGTTCTAGGAGTCTGTACTCAACTCTTCATACTTTTTTGCACAACTCGTGCTTTACCATGGAATCATCCATATATCCCAGACAGTTTACTTCTTGGGATTTTGGAAACAAGTAATTCTTCTCTGTAAAGATTTCAGGTGCTTAACCTTCTGTTGAGATTAACCAGGAACTGGAGTTAACTAGGCATGGCTGTTTCGGGAGATTGTGGATATACATGGGATAAGAAGCAGGTTTACCAGGTATGGTGGCTTGACTATGAGTGACCCATGAAAGTGATGCTGTTAGATGTGGCCTTGCTAGAGTAGGTATGGCCTTGTTAAAGGAAGTGAGTCACTGTGGAGATGGGCTTTGGGGTCCTAGTGCTCATTCTATATCTCCCCTATCTACCTGCAGAAGACAGTCTTCTCTTGGTTGCCTTTGGATCAAGATGGAGAACTCTCAGCTCCTCCAACACTATGTCTGCCTGCATGCTGCCATGCTTCTCTCCATGGTGAACTGTAAGCCAGCCCTAGTTCAATGTTTCCCTTTATAAGACTTGCCTTGGTTATGGTGTCTTTTCACAGCAGGTATCTGGATCAGATGTAAGATTTGCGGTAGCTCAAAATGACCACGGTTGTAAAAAGTTAAGTAAATGTGTTCCTTTCCCAGAATTTGCCTCACTGAAAGGTGTGCTAAGAGATAGTTCTCTGGTTGTTTAGAAAAGCTCACACAATATCTCCAGTCCCTAAGTTTACCCACTAAGAGATAGTCCTCTGATTATTTAGAAAACCCACACAATGTCTCCGGACCTTAGGTCTGCCCCTTAATGCTGTTAAAGGTTAACCAATGATAAACTGCCAGCCCTAAACTGTGACTGAAAACTGCCCCCCCCCCAAAAATGTATAAAAGGTGTGTGCTTTAGCTACGGCAGGGTTGCTTCTATCCTGATTTCAGGATGACCCCAGCATGTTGGATTAATAAACCTCTTGCTTTTTGCATCGATCTCCATCTCTGCGTCTCTGTGAGTGGGACATCCGGGACGTAAGGTTTTTTTGGGGTCTTACATTTTTGGGGGGGTCTTACATTTGATGCATTGGCCAGGAAGGTTTTTCTCGCAGGACCAGTGACTGGAGACCGGAGGACTGCTCGAGCAGGTACCGCAGTTGAGTTTTCTGTGTTTGTCTTGTCTGTGCCTCTCTACTTTCTCTGACTCTAATCCACCACTGCTCAGCTTTGTTTCGGTTCTAAGACTTCGTGAAGGAGTTGTCTGTCAGGAGTTGCCAGAAGGCACAGTAACAAGAGTCCTGGAGGACGCTCCAGACTCTCAGCGGGAAGCTGGATCCGAGAGGGTTCGACTTTATCTGAGGATAGTGGCAAAGAGACCACGACCAAGTTATTTAGTGTATCTTCTGTGGCGCTTGTGGCAGGGGCACGTTGGTATTTTATTTTTTGTTTCTCTTTTTGTGTGTAAACTAGGACTGACATTATTTTTGGACAGAATGGGACACAGACCTTCCACCCCTCTGAGCTTTACTCTAGAACATTGGAAGAAGGTTAAGACTAGAGCTCACAATCTTTCAGTAGATGTGAAGAAAAATAAATCAATTACCTTTTGCTCCTCAGAGTAGCCCACCTTCCAGAAAGGATGGTCCTCTAAGTGTTTTTTCTCACTGCCTCTTATTTTGGCAGTCAAGAGGCGCATTTTTGGTGCTGGCTTGAAGAGCCATAGCAACCAGGTCCCATATGTCATCATGTGGGAAGATTTGGTCACCGATCCTCTTTCGTGGGTTCGCCCTTTTGTTTCTTTTTCAGAACCAATGACTGTGCCAATCCTCGCCCTTCAGTACAGGTCCAAGAAAGAAGTTCTCCCCATTACGGATACTGATCTCCTTCTTGATCCCCCTCCCCCGTATCCTCCCTCTCTCTGTCCTCAGGCAGCTCAAGCTGCAAGGCCTTCGGCCCCACCCATCCCCTTCCCGGGTCAGAGGGACCTACCCAAGGGACTCGGAGATGACAGGGGGCAACTCCTGAGGGGACCCATATTCTGCCCCTCTGAGTCTACAGTCACCTTGATGAACAGGGTCATCAGCGCTTACAATATTGCCCATTTTCCTTGGCCGATTTATATAATTGAAAGACTCGGCGCGTGGGACCTGAGACTGCATTAGTTAGGGAAGCAGAAACCGGCCTGAGTAGGGCCACAGGCCTCATCCGGCCGGATCAGCACCGGGGTAGCTAGAGCGCAGGGTCGCCCGCCAGCTACCCACGACCCCCGCCACAGGATTTTGGGACTGCTGGTGAGTGGAACACAGCTTCTGCTCCAGTCCAATCACGCGGGAACTGAGACTGCTTTGGTTGGGGAGGGAGAAATCCAGCCTACATAGGGCCACAAGCCTCTTCCAGTCAGAAAAGCACCGGGGTAGCTAGGGCTCAGGGTCGGCTGACACTTGCCAGCTACCCACAACACCCGCCACAGGATCTTAAGACTTCTGGTGAGTGGAACACAGCTTCTGCTCCAATCCAATTGCGCGCGGGACCTGAGACTGCATTAGTTAGGGAAGCAGAAACCGGCCTGAGTAGGGCCACAGGCCTCATCCAGCCGGATCAGCACAGGGGTAGCTAGAGCGCAGGGTCGCCTGACACCCGCCAGCTACCCACGACCCCCGCCACAGGATTTTGAGACTGCTGGTGAGTGGAACACAGCTTCTGCTCCAGTCCAATCACGCGGGACCTGAGATTGCTTTGGTTGGGGAGGCAGAAATCCGGCCTACATAGGGCCACAAGCCTCTTCCAGTCAGAAAAGCACCAGGATAGCTAGGGCGCAGGGTCGGCTGACACTCGCCAGCTACCCACAACACCCGCCACAGGATCTTAAGACTTCTGGAGAGTGGAACACAGCTTCTGCTCCAATCCAATTGCGTGCGGGACCAGAGACTGCATTAGTTAGGGAAGCAGAAAACCGGCCTGAGTAGGACCACAGGCCTCTTCCGGCTGGACCAGCACCGGGGTACCGCCAGCTACCCACGAACCCCGCCACAGGATTTTGAGACTGCTGGTGAGTGGAACACAGCTTCTGCTCCAATCTTTAAACAGTGACAACGACAACAACTAACCCCAGAGATTACCAGATGGCGAAAGGTAAATGTAATAATCTTACTAACAGAAACCAAGACCACTCACCATCATCAGAACCCAGCACTCCCACTTTGCCCAGTCCAGGGCACCCCAACACACCGGAAAAGCTAGACACGGATCTAAAAGCATATCTCCTGATGATGGTAGAGGACTTCAAGAAGGACTTTAATAACACACTTAAAGAAATACAAAGGAACACTGATAAACAGGTAGAAGACAGTAAAGAGGAAGCACAAAAATCCCTTAAAGAATTGCAGGAGAACACTGCTAAAGAGTTACAAATCATTAAAGAAAAACAGGATAACCTAATCAAACAGGTAGAAGTCCTTAATGAAAAACAGGAAAACACATCCAAACAGATGATGGAAATGAACAAAACCATACTAGACCTAAAAAGGGAAGTAGACACAATAAAGAAAACCCAAAATGAGGCAACACTGGAGATAGAAACCCTAGGAAAGAAATCTGGAACCATAGATACGAGCATCAGCAACAGAATACAAGAGATGGAAGAGAGAATCTCAGGTGCAGAAGACTCCATAGAGAACATCGGCACAACAATCAAGGAAAATGTAAAATGCAAAAAGATCCTAACTCAAAACATCCAAGAAATACAGGACACAATGAGAAGACCAAACCTACGGATAATAGGAGTGGATGAGAATGAAGATTTTCAACTCAAAGGACCAGCAAACATCTTCAACAAAATTATAGAAGAAAACTTCCCAAATCTAAAGAAAGAGATGCCCATGAACATACAAGAAGCCTACAGAACTCCAAATAGACTGGACCAGAAAAGAAATACCTCCCGACACATAATAATCAGAACAACAAATGCTCTAAATAAAGATAGAATACTAAAAGCAGTAAGAGAAAAAGGCCAAGTAACATATAAAGGCAAGCCTATCAGAATTACACCAGATTTCTCACCAGAGACTATGAAAGCCAGAAGATCCTGGACGGATGTTATACAGACACTAAAAGAACACAAATTCCAGCCCAGGCTACTATACCCAGCCAAACTCTCAATTAACATAGATGGAGAAACCAAAGTATTCCACGACAAAACCAAATTCACACATTATCTCTCCACGAATCCAGCCCTTCAAAGGATAATAACAGAAAAAAAAAACAGTACAAGGACAGGAACCACGCCCTAGAAACAACAAGAAGGTAATCCCTCAACAAACCTAAAAGAAGACAGCCACAAGAACAGAATGCCAACTTTAACAACAAAAATAACAGGAAACAACAATTACTTTTCCTTAATATCTCTTAATATCAATGGACTCAACTCCCCGATAAAAAGACATAGACTAACAAACTGGCTACACAAACAAGACCCAACATTTTGCTGCTTACAGGAAACTCATCTCAGAGAAAAAGATTAACACTACCTCAGAATGAAAGGCTGGAAAACAATTTTCCAAGCAAATGGTATGAAGAAACAAGCTGGAGTAGCCATTCTAATATCTGATAAGATTGACTTCCAACCCAAAGTCATTAAAAAAGACAGGGAGGGACACTTCATACTCATTAAAGGTAAAATCCTCCAAGAGGAACTATCAATCCTGAATATCTATGCTCCAAATACAAAGGCAGCCACATTCATTAAAGAAACTTTAGTAAATCTCAAAGCACACATTGCACCTCATACAATAATAGTGGGAGACTTCAACACACCACTTTCACCAATGGACAGATCATGGAAACAGAAACTAAACAGGGACACAGAGAAACTAAGAGAAATTATGAATCAAATGGATCTGGCAGATATCTACAGAACATTCTATCCTAAAACAAAAGGATATACCTTCTTCTCAGCACCTCATGGTACCTTCTCCAAAATTGACCACATAATTGGTCACAAAACAGGCCTCAACAGATACAAAAATATTGAAATTGTCCCATGCATCCTATCAGATCACCATGGACTAAAGCTGATCTTCAATAACAAAATAAATAATAGAAAGCCAACCTTCACGTGGAAACTGAACAACACTCTTCTCAATGATACCTTGGTCAAGGAAGGAATAAAGAAAGAAATTAAGGACTTTTTAGAGTTCAATGAAAATGAAGCCACAACATACCCAAACTTATGGGACGCAATGAAAGCATTTCTAAGAGGAAAACTCATAGCTCTGAGTGCCTCCAAAAGGAAACTAGAGAGAGCACACATTAGCAGCTTGACAACATACCTAAAAGCACTAGAACAAAAGGAAGCAAATTCACCCAAGAGGAGTAGACGGCAGGAAATAATCAAACTCAGGGGCGAAATCAACCAAGTGGAAACAAGAAAAACTATTCAAAGAATCAACCAATCAAGGAGCTGGTTCTTTGAGAAAATCAACAAGATAGATAAACCCTTAGCCAGACTCACTAGAGGGCACAGAGAAAGCATCCTAATTAACAAAATCAGAAATGAAAAAGGAGACATAACAACAGATCCTGAAGACATCCAAAACACCATCAGATCCTTCTACCAAAGGCTATACTCAACAAAACTGGAGAACCTGGATGAAATGGAGAAGTTCCTAGACAGATACCAGGTACCAAAGTTGAATCAAGATCAGGTTAATGATCTAAACAGCCCTATATCCCCCAAAGAAATAGAAGCAGTCATTAATAGTCTCCCAACTAAAAAAAGCCCAGGACCAGATGGGTTTAGTGCAGAGTTCTATCAGACCTTCAAAGAAGATCTAATCCCAATTCTTCACAAACTATTCCACAAAATAGAAACAGAAGGTACTCTACCCAACTCATTCTATGAAGCCACAATTACTCTGATACCTAAACCACAAAAAGACCCAACAAAGATAGAAAACTTCAGACCAATATCCCTTATGAATATTGATGCAAAAATCCTCAATAACGTTCTTGCTAACCGAATCCAAGAACACATCAAAACAATCATCCATCCTGACCAAGTAGGTTTCATCCCAGGGATGCAGGGATGGTTCAATATACGAAAATCCATCAACGTAATCCAGTATATAAACAAACTCAAAGACAAAAACCACATGGTCATCTCGTTAGATGCGGAAAAAGCATTTGACAAGATCCAACACCCATTCATGATAAAAGTCTTGGAAAGATCAGGAATTCAAGGCCCATACCTAAACATGATAAAAGCAATCTACAGCAAACCAGTAGCCAACATCAAAGTAAATGGTGAGAAGCTTGAAGCAATCCCTCTAAAATCAGGGACTAGACAAGGATGTCCACTTTCTCCATACCTATTCAACATTGTACTTGAAGTCCTAGCCAGAGCAATTCGACAACAAAAGGAGATCAAAGGGATACAAATTGGAAAAGATGAAGTCAAAATATCACTCTTTGCAGATGATATGATAGTATATATAAGTGACCCTAAAAATTCCACCAGAGAACTCCTAAGCCTGATAAACAGCTTCGGTGAAGTAGCTGGATATAAAATTAACTCAAAGAAATCAATGGCCTTTCTCTACACAAAGAATAAACAGGCTGAGAAAGAAATTAGGGAAACAACACCCTTCTCAATAGTCACAAATAATATTAAATATCTTGGCGTGACTCTAACTAAGGAAGTGAAAGATCTGTATAATAAAAACTTCAAGTCTCTGAAGAAAGAAATTCTAGAAGATCTCAGAAGATGGAAAGATCTCCCATGCTCATGGATTGGCAGGATCAACATTGTAAAAATGGCTATCTTGCCAAAAGCAATCTACAGATTCAATGCAATCCCCATCAAAATTCCAACTCAATTCTTCAACGAATTAGAAAGTGCAATCTGCAAATTCATCTGGAATAACAAAAAACCTAGGATAGCAAAAACTCTTCTCAAGGATAAAAGAACCTCTGGTGGAATCACCATGCCGGACCTAAAGCTTTACTACAGAGCAATTGTGATAAAAACTGCATGGTACTGGTATAGTGACAGACAAATAGACCAATGGAATAGAATTGAAGACCCAGAAATGAACCCACACACCTACGGTCACTTGATCTTCGACAAGGGAGCTAAAAACATCCAGTGGAAGAAAGACAGCATTTTCAACAAATGGTGCTGGCACAACTGGTTGTTAACATGTAGAAGAATTCGAATCGATCCATTCCTATCTCCTTGTACTAAGGTCAAGTCTAAGTGGATCAAGGAACTTCACATAAAACCAGAGACACTGAAACTTATAGAGGAGAAAGTGGGGAAAAGCCTTGAAGATATGGGCACAGGGGAAAAATTCCTGAATAGAACAGTAATGGCTTGTGCTGTAAGATCGAGAATTGACAAGTGGGACCTCATGAAACTACAAAGCTTCTGCAAGGCTAAAGACACCATCAATAAGACAAAAAAAACCACCAACAGATTGGGAAAGGATCTTCACCTATCCTAAATCAGATAAGGGACTAATATCCAATATATCTAAAGAACTCAAGAAGGTGGACTCCAGAAAGTCAAATAACCCCATTAAAAAATGGGGCTCAGAACTGAACAAAGAATTCTCACCTGAGGAATACCGAATGGCAGAGAAGCACCTGAAAAAATGTTCAACATCCTTAATCATCAGGGAAATGCAAATCAAAACAACCCTGAGATTCCACCTCACACCAGTCAGAATGGCTAAGATCAAAAATTCAGGTGACAGCAGATGCTGGTGAGGATGTGGAGAAAGAGGAACACTCCTCCATTGTTGGTGGGATTGCAAGCTTGTACAACCACTCTGGAAATCAGTCTGGCGGTTCCTCAGAAAATTGGACATAGTACTACCGGAGGATCCAGCAATACCTCTCCTGGGCATATATCCAGAAGATGTCCCAACCGGTAAGTAGGACACATGCTCCACTATGTTCATAGCAGCCCTATTTATAATAGCCAGAAGCTGGAAAGAACCCAGATGTCCCTCAACAGAGGAATGGATACAGAAATTATGGTACATTTACACAATGGAGTACTACTCAGCTATTAAAAAGAATGAATTTATGAAATTCCTAGCCAAATGGATGGACCTGGAGGGCATCATCTTGAGTGAAGTAACACAATCACAAAAGAACTCACACAATATGTATTCACTGATAAGTGGATATTAGCCCAAAACTTAGGATACCCAAGATATAAGATACAATTTGCTAAACGCAGGAAACTCAAGAAGAATGAAGACCAAAGTGTGGACACTGTGCCCCTTCTTAGAATTGGGAACAAAACACCCAGGGAAGGAGTTACAGAGACAAAGTTCGTAGCTGTGATGAAAGGATGGACCATTTAGAGACTGCCGTATCCAGGGATCCATCCCATAATCAGCTTCTAAACGCTGACACCATTGCATACACTAGCAAGATTTTGCTGAAAGGACCCAAATATAGCTGTCTCTTGTGAGATGATGCCGGGGCCTAGCAAACACAGGAGTGGATGTTCACAGTCAGCTATTGGATGTATCACAGGGCTCCCAATGGAGAAGCTAGAGAAAGTACCCAAGGAGCTAAAGGGATCTGCAACCCTATTGTTGGAACAACATGATGTACTAACCAGAACCCCGGAGCTCTTGTCTCTAGCTGCATATGTATCGAAAGATGGCCTAGTCGGCCATCAATGGAAAGAGAGGCCCATTGGACTTGCAAACTTTATATGCCCCAATATAGGGGAATGCCAGTGTCAAAAGAATGGGAATGGGTGGGTAGGGAAGTGGGGGGCGCTATGGGGGACTTTTGGGATAGCATTGGAAATGTAATTGAGGAAAATATGTAATAAAAATATTAAAAATCAAAAAAAAAAAGAAAGACTCATAACTCCTCATTTTCTGAGAATCCTCAGGGTCTGACTAACTTAATTGAATCTCCTTTATTCTCCCATCAGCCCACATGGGAATGATTGTCAGCAACTGCTTCAGGTTCTTTTTACCACAGAGGAAAAACAGCACATCCTCTTGGAGGCTAGGAAGAACATCCCGGGGAGAATGGGCATCCTTCCCTCCTGCCTGTGGATATTGATACAGGCTTCCCGTTGATCAGACCGAACTGGGACTTCAACACCCCAGAAGGTAGGGAGCACCTGAAGGTCTATCGCCAGGCTCTGATGGCAGGTCTCAGAGGGGCAGCATGCCACCCCACCAATTTGACTAAGGTAAGGGAAGTGGTGCAGGGGCCAAATGAGTCTCCCTCTGCCTTCCTAGAGAGACTCATGGAGGCCTTTCACCAATTTACCCCCAAGATCCTAGCAGTGAGGATCATAAGACAACAGTTACTGTCGCCTTTATCAACCAATCTAGCAGAGATATCAGGAAATAGTTGCAGAAACTTGAAGGATTACAGGACAGGTCCTTGAGAGAGTTAGTGCAAGTAGCTGAGAAAGTATATCATAACCGAGAGTCAGAAGAGGAGAAGGAGGAGAGAAAGCAGAAAGAACAGGAGGCTAGAGATCTTGAAAGAGAGAAGAGACAGGAGAACCTCCATAGGGTCTTGGCCACTGTAGTTAGAGAAACTAGAGAACCTAGTAAGAGAGTACCTGGCAACAGAAGGGAGCCTCTGGCTAAGGACCAATGTGCTTGCTGTAAAGAAAAAGGTCATTGGATGAGAGACTGTCCCAAGAAGAAGAAGAGGGGACCCCATGCCCCCAAGAAGAGACCACCAGGCCCCAAGGTGCTAGCTATGCAAGAAGACAGTGACTAGGGGAGACGGGGTTCAGATCCCCTACCCAGAGTAACCCTTAAAGTGGAGGGGAAACCCACCCAGTTTCTTGTAGACACAGGGGCCCAACACTCAGTCCTATTACAAACAGATGGACCCATTTCCAATAAGAAGTCCTAGGTCCAGGGGGCCACAGGAAACAAAAAATACTCATGGACTACCCAAAGAACAGTGGATTTTGGCATGGGCCAGGTATCCCATTCATTCATTGTTATTCTTGAATGCCCCTATCCCCTTCTGGGGAGAGACCTCCTCACCAAGATAGGAGCATAGATCCATTTCCTTCCTGAGGGAACACAGGTCAAGGATCAGCAGGGAGAGCCTATCTAGGTATTGATCATGAAGTTAGAAGATGAATATCAATTGTTTGAAGACAGGAGTCAAAAAGTTAAAGATATGGATTGGTGGTTGCAGAACTACCCACAGGCATAGGCAGAGACTTCAGGAATGGGGAAAACCAAAAATACCCCCACCCCTACCCCCCACCCCCGTTTATATAGACCTGAAAGCCTAATCTAACTCAATAACAGTTCGCCAGTATCCTATGTCTAAGGAGGCTCAAGATGGAATCTGACCTCACATTTTGTGCCTTTTCCAGTTGGGGATTCTGTGGAAATGTCAGTCTGCCTGGAACACCCCACTCCTCCCCGTGCAGAAGCCTGGAACTAAAGACTATCAACCTGTCCAGGACCTCAGGGAAGTGAACAAGCAGGTAACCAATCTCCACCCGACGGTCCCCAATCTGTATAATCTGTTGAGTTCCTTGCTTCCCTCCAGAACTTGCTACACAGTGTTGGACCTCAAAGATGCCTTCTTCTGACTGTCCCTGGCCACCAGGAGTCACGAATACTTTGCCTTTGAATGGAAGGACCCAGACTCGGGCATGACAGGCCAACTCACCTGGACACTCCTGCCCCAAGGCTTCAAGAACTCTCCCACTATCTTTGATGAAGCCTTCCACCAAAACTTAGCCACATTCCAGGCACCAACCCCCAGGTAACCCTCTTGCAGTATGTAGATGACCTTCTTTTAGCTGCTTCCAGCAAAGACCTGTGCTTACAAGGAGCACAGTGCCTCCTCATTGAACTGGAAGAACTGGGCTACCACACCTCAGCTAAAAAGGCCCAAGTCTGCAGCCTGCAGGTTAGTTACCTGGGCTATTTGCTCAAGGGAGGAAAGAGGTGGCTGTCAGAAGCTAGAAAAGAAACTGTGTTCCATATTCCACCGCCCACCAACCAGAAACAAGTCAGAGAGTTCTTGGGCACAGCAGGTTTCTGCCGCCTGTGGATACCTGGATTAGCTGAGATAGCGGCTCCATTGTACCCACTCACCAAGAACAAACAGCCTTTTGCCTGGGGAGAAAAATAGCAACTGACTTTTGATGCCATTAAGACAGCCTTAATGTCAGCCCATGCCCTGGGTCTCCCAGATGTCACCAAGCCCTTTCATTTGTTTGTGGCAGAAAATAAGGGCATAGCAAAAGGGGTCTTGACCCACAAGCTGGGACCATAGAAAAGGCCAGTAGCGTATCTGTCCAAAAAGCTAGACCCAGTGGCAGCCTGCCTGCCTGAGGATTGTGGCTGTGGCTGCTGTACTGGTTAAAGATGCAGACAAATTAACTATGGGACAGGACTTGGTAGTATCTGCTCCACACACTTAGGAGAGCATGGTCTGCCAGTGACTCACCAATGCTCGTATGACCTACTATCAGACTCTGTTGCTCAACTCTGACAGAATTACATTTGCACCCCCTATGGGCCTGAACCCAGCCACTCTGCTCCCAGATTCCAACCTTGAGCCTCCTATTCAAGTCTGTCAGTAAGTGCTTGTAGCATAAAGATTTGTCTGATCAGTCCTTAGCAGACACTGAGGTCACTTGGTTCACTGATGGGAGTAGCTTCCTGGAAGGAGGGAAGCAGAGATCGGGGGCTGCTGTAGTAGATGGACAACAAGTTGTGTGGGTGCAGGCTCTGCCTGAAGGGACCTTCACCCAAAAGGCTGAGCTCATTGCTTTCACCAAGGCCCTCGAGTTGGGGGAAGGCAAGAAGATCAACATCTACATGGACAGCCGGTATGCCTTCGCCACAGCACATGTTCATGGTGCCATCTGTCAACAGCAAGGGCTGCTAACCTCCGGAGGAAAAGAGATTAAACACAAAACTGAGATTCTGGCCCTGTTAAAAGCTCTGCAGAAGCCAGCAAAAGGAAGTATCATGCACTGTCTGGGCCACCAGAAGAGTGGCTCCCCTGTAGCCAGAGGAAATAACCTGGCAGACCAGGAGGCCAGAGCAGTGACCTCAAGAGTCACCCCAGTGATGGTAGTCCGAGACTTGGGACTACCGGGACCCAAGATCCAGTACTCTGCTAAAGATCTGGCAATCATCTCAAAAGATCCCAATAACCACTTTGATCAAGAAAGAGAACTCTGGTACATGCCATCAGGAAAGAAGATTCCATCACAAGAACAAGCATGGAAAATGATAAGACAAATGCATCAATCGACTAACTCATCTGGGAGTAAGCAAGCTAATTCAAACTGCTTTGAAATCTAAGTATTATATTCCAGGATTAAAACACCAGTTGGAACAAATTGTTCACAACTGCGTGGCCTGCCAAAAGGTAAATGCTTGCAGAAGCAAAGCTGCCCCCTGTAAGGGACTCCTAGGAGATAGAGCGGGAACCTACTGGGAAGTAGACTTCACTGAAGTAAAACTGGGCAAGTATGGCTATAAGTACCTTCTAGTGTTTGTAGATACTTTTTCAGGATGGGTAGAAGCTCTCCCCACCATGCAAGAGTCGGTCCCAGTAGTTGCCAAAAAGATACTGGAAGAGATCTTTCCTCTGTTTGGAGTACCCAAGGTAATAGGGTCAGACAATGGCCCTGCCTTCCTTGCCAAGGTAAGTCAGAGAGTGGCCAAGTATCTAGAGGTCGATTGGAAATTACATTGTATCTACAGACCTCAAAGTTCAGGGCAGGTAGAAAGAATGAATAGAACTCTAAAGGAGATCTTGACTAAATTAACCATGGAGGCTGGTGCAGACTAGGTGATACTCCCTCCCCTAGCCCTGTGTAGGGTCAGAAATACCCCTTCCCATTTCAATTTGACTCCCTTTGAAATCCTGTATGGAACTCCAGTGCCCCCAACTCTACTGGGGGATGTTATTGAGCCAAAAAAAGTATAGTCCCAGTTGGCAGCCTACAAACCTGGCACACCTGAGGCATCACATTAGGCAACATAGTGACCAGACACTTGAGCCCCAGTGGAAATGACCCTACTTAGTACTGCTGACCACTCCAACAGCTGTTAAAGGGGACAGAATCACTGCCTGGATACACGCCTCACATGTGAAGCCTGCCCTCTCAACAGAAACAGGAGCTCCAAAAGATCACCTTACCTGGAAGGCCCAGACTACAGAGAACCCGCTGAAACTGAAAATCACCAGGAAGCTTAGAGATGTGAGTCCTCCCCCTGGTACTGTGTCTTAACATCCTCCCCTTATGTTTTACCAGCCCTGATCCCCACCAGCCATGTAACCCAACATGGCAAGTAATAAATGGGGTAGGAGACACTATTTGGAGCTTATCCAAGGTTGCCACTCCATCTACCTAGTGGCCTGACCTTTTCCCTGACATCTTTAAGTTAGCTATAGGAGCCCCTCCTGGTGTGGACCTAGGAAGGCACCTTCAACATCTCCTCCATATGTAGACAAGCATCAGAGAGACCCATGGGGAGCTCTACCCGATTTGATAGAAGCATGATTCGAATCCACCCCTTCTATGTCTGTCCCTGATTCCACTGGAGGCAATCCTTCAATCCAAAGTGTGGAGGTAGAGCTGACTTCTTTCTGTAAGAGCTGGAGTTGTGAGACTTCAGGTGTGGCCTACTGGAACCCCACCTCGAGCTGGGATTATATTAAAGTAAAAGCCAATTATACCCTAGAGCCCTACATGCCTGGAAGAAAAAATGTAGCTGAGTATGCTGACTGGTACCATCTGCTCTGTATTACCTTCACTGAAACAGGGAAGCAAGCTCTAGAATACAGAAAAGGATACACTTGGAGTCTTAGGCTTTACAAAGAAAGATATGAAGAGGGATTGTTGTTCATTATCAAATTAATAATAGAGACCCCCTACACTCCTTTGGGCCCCAACAAAGTCTTGGCCCCAGTTAAACCCTAGACCATCACCATCATCCCATTCGCATGGTACTGAGACCCCTTTGAAAAGAGTCACCGAGACTGCTCCCCTTAACCCGCCTGAGCAATCTCACTTGACCCATCTAGTTGAAGAGGCTTTCAGAGTTACTAATAGCACTAACCCTGAAGCCACTAAATCGTGTTGGCTCTGTTATGATGTGACACTCCCTTACTATGAAGGCATGGCATTTATAAAGGCAGTCACCCACTCTGATGGTGCCGCAACATGCCGGTGGAAACAACAGAGCGCTAGGCTCACCCTATCTGCTATCACTGGGCAAGGACTATGTGTAGGAACAGTTCCCCCCACACATAACCACCTATGTCATCAAACCATGTCCAATATTCAATCCTCTTATCTCCACCAGACAGATGGTGTGCATGCGCCACAGGGTCACCCCCTGTGTTAACCTCCAAGTGCTCAATTATACCCAAGATTTTTGTATGCTGGTACAGCTGGTACCAATTATTATACTACCCTTATGATGACCTGTTATCCCATTGTGATGGCGGCTCCAATAGAACCAAGAGAGACTTAGGAAGAACCCTTTCAGTTTTATTAGGAGTGAGGCTGGGAGTGGTGGGCATTGCTATGGGGTCTTCTGCACTAGCTTTGCAGAGCTAGAGTTACCAGAGTCTGAGGGCCACCATAGATGCTGACATTGTAGAGATGGAAAAATCTATCTCTAAGCTCCAAGAGTCCTTGACCTCACTGTCTGAGGTGGTCTCTAGAATAGGAGAGGTTTAGACTTCCTATTTCTACATCAGAGAGGTCTGTGTGCAGCTCTAAAAGAAGAATGCTGCTTCTATATAGACCATTCTAGAGTGGTAAAAGATTTGATTGCTAAAGTAAGAGAGGGAGTGGCTAAAAGAAAGAGAGAAAGAGAACAGAGCCAAGGATGGTTTGAATCCTGGTTTAATTCTTTCCCATGACTGACTATCCTGATCTCTACCCTTCTGAGGCCATTGCCAACCCTAATGTTGCTTTTGATTTTTGGTCCCTGTATTCTAAACTGCTTGCTTAGAGAACATATTAGTAAAGTCCAGATAATGATGTTGAGACAACAGTATCAAGAGCTAGGACAAAATGACTTATAATCTCATGGATGATTGAAATATTCACAAGCAAAAGGGGGGAATGTAAGATTTGTGGTAGCTCAAAATGACCACGGTTGTAAAATGTTAAGTAAATGTGTTCCTTTCCTAGAATTTGCCTCACGGCAAGGTGTACTGAGAGATAGTCCTCTGAGTGTTTAGAAAAGCTCACACAATGTCTCCGGTCCCTAAGTTTACCCACTAAGAGACAGTCCTCTGATTGTTTAGAAAACCCACACAATGTCTCCAGTCATTAAGTCTTCCCCTTAATGCTGTTAAAGGTTAACAAATGATAAACTGCCAGCCCTAAACTGTGACTGAAAACTACCCAAAGAAATGTATAAAAGGTGTGTGCTTTAGCTACACTGGGTCGCTGCTTCTTCTTCTTCTTCTTCTTCTTCTTCTTCTTCTTCTTCTTCTTCTTCTTCTTCTTCTTCTTCTTCTTCTTCTTCTTCTTCTTCTTCTTCTTCTTCTTCTTCTTCTTCTTCTTCTTCTTCTTCTTCTTCTTCTTCTTCTTCTTCTTCTTCTTCTTCTTCTTCTTCTTCTTCAATTTTTATTAGATAATTTCTTCATTTACTTTCAAATGCTGTCCCAAAAGTCCCCTATCCCTCCCCCCCCCCCCCGCCCTGCTCCCCTACCCACCCACTCCCACTTCTTGGCCCTGGTGTTTCCCTGTACTGGAGCATATAAAGTTTGGAAGACCAGGGGGCCTCTCCTCCCAATGATGGAGGAGCTAGAGAAAGTACCCAAGGAGCTGAAGGGGTCTGCAACCCTATAGGTAGAAAAACAATATGAACTAACTAGTACTCCCAGAGCTTGTGTCTCTAGCTGCATATGTAGTGGGGTTGCTTCTATCCCGATTTCAAGATGACCCCAGCATGCTGGATTAATAAACCTCTTGCTTTTTGCATCGATCTCCATCTCTGCATCTCTGTAAGTGGGACATCCTGGATGTAAGGCTTTTCAGGTCTTACAGAGATAGTTGCCTTTTTGGATATCTAAGGAAAAGGGACAAACTTACTTCTCTAAACTAACACTGAGTCATTTTATCCTGCTATCTGAAGTCATGTTGGAGCTGGACCAATGGTTGAACTAAGTCCAGTAGCAGAGCCAACAAGGCATTTTCTGTGACCAGAGTGGCTTTCTCAGATTCATTATTGATAGATGTTTGGACAGTTTTATTTTTCCTTATAGGTAAAATTTTGTTTTCTCATATCTGAGTTCTCATATTTGGCCCATAAATGAAATAGATGGGTGGACAAACACATGGAGAGCTTCAAATAACCCAGAGTTTTGTTTTTTATTCCTTCCCTCAGTAAATGGGAGAATAACAATCCTTGTGATATCTCTGTGTTGTGATCCATATTTAAAATCTTCATTACAAAAACAGTAGGGGGGGCTGGTGAGATGGCTCAGCAGTTAAGAGCATTGACTGCTCTTCCGAAGGTCCTGAGTTCAATTCCCAGCAACAACATGGCGGCTCACAACCATCTGTAACGAGATCTGACACCCTCTTCTGGAGTGTCTGAAGACAACTACAGTGTACTTACATATAATAAATAAATAAATCTTAAAAACAAAAACAAAAACAAAAACAAAACAAAAAGTAGGACCCATTAAGCCACAACTTTGCAAACCCCAAAATCACCATCTTGACCTGATGGTTTATTGGTATGCAGCCCAGTGGATGATTAGGTCTCCACATACAAAGAAAATGTGGACTTGAAAACAGGACAGAGTGGGACTTCACAAATGTCCAAAGAGCATCCCCAGAAGCAAGGGCTTTGAATCCCCTGGGAACATTATTAGCCTCATTTTAAACCCAAGGAAGCCCAGCTAGGAGAAGTGAAGTGACTGTGTCACATGTCTGGGAAGGGGTGTGCAAACTCAAGAGTCATAGCCTTTTCTTTTCTTTTCTCTTCTTTTCTTTTCTTTTCTTTTCTTTTCTTTTCTTTTCTTTGGACCTAGGCACATTTTGAAGGTGCATTACACATGACTAAGTCAAAAGTAAAGTCTAAGATCCACACAAAATTAGGAAGCATGCTAGCTAAAGGCTGCCAGAAAAGTCAATAAAAGACAAGAACAGGGACTGATACCATAGATCTTTCTTTTAAGATGGTATTTTGTACTTAATTAACTCAGCATTACAAAGGGGATACAATGGTCACCCCTTCTTGGAGGAATATGTCTGAAAAGCTTGATTATGTTGCCTCTGACTATTCAACAGGTAAGAATAGAGCATCACACATTCAGTGTCCCAGTTCTTATAGCATATGTTTTACACTTGACTTTGGATAACCAGGGGCATTTTAATTCACAGGTTTATTCCTTGTGAAACTCTCAAAGAGCTAAGATGAATTCTCCAAGTTTCCTCTGGGATAAAATCCTGTCTGTGTCAAAATCCAATATTACCTTGTGGGAATGTGTGACCTTAGAGAACATAAGTTGACCACTGAAAGACCTTGCTATAGAATAGCACGCTGGGGATCTTCCTCTAGAAGATTGTGACAAATACTCCCTTCCTGGAATTTGTTTCCCAGCAAAACAAGCTTTACAAGAAAGCCCAGACACAAGGCAGGTGTAGATAATGACCAAGAATGTTTCAGTTTCCTCTTCTGGTGACTAAGACCTCACCTTACCTGGGACCATCTATGCTGCTTAGGGAAGGTCAGGAAACACTTGCCTCTCTGGAAGGGAGAGGCTAATTACCATTTCTAAAGGGGGGAATGAAAAGGTCAGCTAGGACCAACAATGGGCTTAAACCAACTCTTGTTGTTACCAAGGTCTACCCTTAAACTGTATAAAAGGGTTTGCTTAGGAGATTAGGGTCGCCTCTGCCCCAATTGCAGGACAACCTCAGCACACTGGATCAATAAACTTCCTGCTTGTTGCATCGATCTCCGTCTCTGTGTTTCTTTGAGTGGGACATCCTGGACATAAGGCTCTTTGGGTCTTACAAACTGAGATGAATAAAATCTATTAATCAGAAGTCAAGGCAGTTACAGAGAAAATCATGAAGGCTATAACTCTCTGCGTGTTCAAGTTTCCTATGGAATAAACCATACTGTACATCACTGCATAGTAAGTGCAAAAGTTCAGTCATTTGGGAAGCAGAGGACTGTTAACTAGCACAGGGTCTGTAATGATATGTTGACGGATGATTGGCACCCAGAGAGGAGAGAAGTATGTGTGCCCCATGCTTTATGACTTGTTTTGTCCCTTGGAAAAGATTAAAAGGTGGAGGAATTTATCACAAAGATTAGAAGCCAAGTTCCTTATACTGTCAGTTCTGTGATTTGGGAGCTTTATATTTAAAATAATAAAAGCAGAGACTGCAAGTAACACTAAAGGAGAAGAGAGTTTGTGCTAGTAGCCAGACTGGTGGTGCTTAAAGATCAAAGCAAGAGGACTTCAGTTGTGAGGCCAGCCTGGGCTACATACAGAGATGAAGTAAAGACAAATGGACAAATCAACAGGATGGATTGGAATCAGGAGTTGATCTTAGTGGGCAACAGCAGCAAGGCTGGAGGGTCAGCTCCTGCTCTATCTACATATATTCTCTCCCACTCCCCCTACATGCATGCATTCTCTCACTTCATCTACACACATTCTCTCTCACTCCACCTACATGCATTCTCCCTACATCTGCACTCATTCTCTCTCACTCCACTTTGCAGTGAATGCAAAGTGAAAGAACTGAATTAAGAAGGGGGGAGGGGGAGGGCACTCACGACATCATCATGGGAAGGGGCACTCAATGTCAGGAAAATGGTCCTATGGCTGGGATCGATGGGCAGAGCTTCTGTCTGCCAGGAGTGATCCCAAGGATGGGCTTCCATTGTCAGCCTCTTGCTTGGGATTTTGAAAAGGACTTTGCAGAGGGGATGGGAGCTGCAGGGGAAGTGCTATGGGTGTCCACTTCTGTAGTATTCCTAAGAATCAGAATGTCTTCATTTGTGATTGGTAAGTGGTTGTCAGTGAGCACCAAGCTGTCAGAAAAAACAGCTTTCCAGGTCATAGCCCCATCCTGACTGTCTGCTGCAGGTTCAGCTAACTCCTACCCTTGCTGAATGATTGGAGATGGCTGAAATGGTTCAGATGAGGTTGTAGATCAAAACTTTTAATATTTTTCAGTGTGGCATCTGCTGTACCTGCTATATACAAGGGTTGCTTCCCTGCTGCTTCGACTGACATGCCTAGAATCATTGGGGCTGACTGCCACTGCTTTTCTTCCATATAACCACTGGATTTCCTCACAATATGGCAGTCTTCTGGTACTCAACCAGGAGCCCATGATTTAGACCATGAGAAAAAACAGACACTTTAGGAGCTCTGGTGAAATGACCTGGGGACCAGATGAAAAACATAGCATAGGTGGGATAATTGTTCACCTTCTTCATGAAATCAGAGTCACACTGCAACACAAAATCCATAAGAGATGTCTGGCCTTCACAAATGAAAATGACACATTTCACATGAGTATACTGAGATACAACCCATGCAGCGCCAGAAGCAGCACAAACAGCACAGGCCTCCAGTGAGGCAGGATTACACACCGCAGTGTTGGTAAGCAGTGTCTGGAGATAACTATTTGAGTAATGAACACAAGTGAGAGAGCCCTGGGGAATTCCTAGACATAAATGTGTGTCATTCCAAGGGGTTCTCAGTAAGCAGCTGAAACAAAATCAATCAAGTGTGGATATTCAGCTTTACATAAGCTCATTTGTACAACATAGTTTGCAAAGATGAGAGTTATATTTTATAACATTTGTAACTCAAGCTTTGAACTTAATGGCTTCAATCTCAGGGGTTTAGCATCTAATTGGGAAGATGAAATTAATATACATTAAATAATAGTATAAGATAGCATAAGAGATGCCAACAGGGAGCCCCAAATAAACCTCATATTACATGATTTTATAGGCACAACCTCCAATAAGGAAGAATTGTGAGAGCTCCAAGGACCAGGGGCCTTGTGGATGAGAGATGAAGAAATCATCTGTGGTTTGGAAGTTGTTGCAACTTATTTAGGTAGAAAATGGAGTGGTAGAATCTGAAAAGTATAGATATATTAACAACATTTGGTCCAAGACACAATTGTTTTTTTCTTAAATATTAAAGAACTTTATGCTTTGGTCATTTATAATGTGCAATGCTCAGAACTCTGGAGTTTGAAGATTCATGGGAAGAATAACTGCTATTAGAAGAAGGGACTGAAAAATCAAAATTAGAAGAGGTGTTTTAAATAGCTGTTGACTTATATATCTTCTTAGACTCAAAAGAAAAGAATTGGAACTTTGGTTATTTGGCAAGTCCTCTTTGGAATTGTCTCTACCACAAATACTGCAGGTCACTGGCCTGAGGGCAGACTCAGAGCAGTGTAAGTGAATGAGTTTGGCTACTGAGTATTTACAAACCAGAAGACAAGGTGGACTGGATCATAAACCATAGCTTCCTTGTCCTGCTCCAGATGTTTGCTTCATTCTGTGAGAATTCCAGTTTAAAGGTGGCTAGAGGAGCTTGGTCCCAGTAGGGGGGTTTACAGAAATAAGGCAGCCATGGACAGTGTTTAGGAAACATGATTCAGATGCACAGGGAGGTTCTGTTTATTTGAGAAAAATCTCAGTGTGACCACCACAGATTTGGCGAGTAAGAAACTGGAAGTCTTACTGGGAACTCAAGAAATGCACACATGGCTCAAAGCCTCTGACCCTCCATGGATGTTCATTTCTTCTCATGGCATGAATCAGGCCATTTCCTATTCGATATACATATATATACACACACACACACACACACACACACACACACACACACACACATATATATATATATATATATATATATGAATAGTTGATCCCCTGCAGGTGACAAACCACTGTGAAATCCTTTCATGCATCAGGACTGCTCCAAATGAGTCAGCTGACTGCTACTCTGAGGGAGAGAGGTGATGCTACTTTTTGCCAACTGCTCCAATACCAGTTAGAAGCACCAGGGAGCACTTGTGCATGGGCTTTGGTACTTTCCTTGGAACTAGACTCTAACTCTTCACTCTGTCTATGACATATAAAGGAAGGGCTCCTGAATGAGACCTTATAGAGACTATACAGTTTCCTCCCTGCATCATTTCTGACAAGCTCATCCGGAGGCCCATGTCATTCCAATATACTGGCCTTGGACTCTAACAAACCAACACATACACTTTACTCAATAGAACACAGCAAGCACTAAGTGTATTTTGACCAATATTATTTTGTCGTATGAAACAGTGTCCAATATTTGTACATGATACACAATAGCATCACTCAAACACTGTTTTCTCCCCTTTCTTCCAGGCCATTCCACTCTTTGACCCTTTGCTTAAATCTCTTGGGACCTCTCATGGGCCACATTTTCTGTTGCGGCCCGCCCGCGGTCCACAACACGAACGGTTCAACTGAGAATGGCAGTTCCCTGCAAAGAGAGGTAACTAGATAGGGCGGAAGAAAAGAATGAAGCCAGGACAACAAGTTCTGATCGAGGCTCAATTTAATATTTCCAAACACTCAGTTTATAAAGGAAGGGGGAGGGAACCCAATTTCCCGCCAAGTAACTCAGGGTCCAGTAGCAGGACAAACACGTGTGTGCCTCCAGGCAGCAGAGTCAGGTTCCAGCAGTGGGCGTGGCAGGACGAATGAGCCGGTAGCTCCACCCTAGAGCAGGCAGGTTCCAAGCTGGGGGGAAGGGAGACCACATTTCCCCCCATTAGATAATAAAAATAAAAATAAAAAAGGGGTGGCCTGTGGCAGAAAGATTATCTATGTTCAATAGTTCTGCCTAAGTTCCTAGGGCTAAAGAAAAAACCTATTTCCGTGGGATTTCTTAACTATTCTAATGGTAAACTGTATCTGGCTGAGACTGTAGGCTCTGACTTTATAATGCTAATTAGTGCTGAATAGGTAGCTACCTGTTTGCCTTTTAAGTAGGGCGTTGGAACCCTGGCTGAGTTTAGCTAAACAATTTTAGAATAACACTGAACTGATAATTATCCACAATTTTGGGTGACAGGCAGGGGAAACAGTGAGAAGCGATTAAGACTGGCTGGCTCCTAGTACAAGGCCAATTGGCTTTTTTATTTTTTGGGTGGGAGGCAGTGAAGGGCCTGCTCTTACGACAGCAAGGTCTCCAATCTCTCTCCCCCCTGTTAATTAAGTTTAAATAGGCAATGCTTAACAGAGGTGATCAAAAGATTTTCTCATCCGTAGATGAGTGGGCCTTAACCTTGACTTGGGTGGACATTAACCTGATTCCTCCCGTGAGTATCGTAACAACTCACATCTGTGGCTCTTGGTATCTTTTGGGGAGGGGAGGCAGAGCCGTAAGTATTTTTAGTGTTTAGCTGGAGTCGGATACCAACCTCTTTCAAATCAGGTGTGTCGCACAGGGAACTCAGAAACGGTCAAATTGGACCTTCCCTCCGCAGTGATCTCCTGCGCCAAGCGGTACCCATACCGTATTCATATGATTATGAATCAGTATCGCAATTCTGAGTTATTGCGAGGCCTCTATGTGAGACTTGTCAACCTCAGATTTAGCAAGGCCTAGACAAGAATTATGTCAGTATTAACACCATTAATTTTGGTTAAAATAGGAGCTAAAAGTCTTTTCTCTTCATCTCTGTTATTCCCAGTAGCCTGAGGAACTAAGGACACCTTGCAGTAACAGCAAGGGTGAAAAGCCAGAGGCCAGTTAAGGGACTAAGCCTATATCTATCAAAATAAGAACTAATCTTTGTAAATATATATGAAATTTCTACTTCCCTAGCTCTCCTGGTAAATCTAAATCTTATCTTAGACTGAAAGGCCACATGCTGGGATTAGCAGAACCACCTGTTTGCTCTTAGGGGCTGGGCGGAGAACCGGAGAATGTAAATTGACCTGCTTGAGAGAAGGAAGAATACTAAACAATTAGAGTGTAGTAATGTAAATTTTCTGTTTGGAGAAGTCAAGGTACTTTATTTAGATGCAAATTGTAAAGCTAAAGTTTGTCTCCGGCCTTTTGTAGGGGAATTGGCTCAGAGGAAACAGTGTTTTTTGAGAGCTTCCACTCCCAGCTCAAGAGGAAATTTAGTCCTCAAGGTGATACTTACGAGGAGAGACAGAATCTGTGTTTACCTGACGAATTAATCTCTCTGGTAGCCACCGTGCTTCATCTTCATCTCGTGAAAAAACACAAACCGACCCTCTTCCCCAAATTAGGACTGGATCTGGACCCTTCCATTTATTAGTCAAGGGGTCCTTCCATTTTACCAATGCATAAGAATTAGAAGTAACTGGGTGCCAGTGGCGTTCCGCTGCAGACTGACCTTTAATGTCAGTTTGCAAAAAGTTTAGGACAAATAAGGTAAAGGCAAGGTGAGCCTTTGGTGACCTTGGGGCAAAATTCAGGTCCCTGTTCGGGCGCCAACTGTTGCGGCCCGCCCGCGGTCCACAACACGAACGGTTCAACTGAGAATGGCAGTTCCCTGCAAAGAGAGGTAACTAGATAGGGCGGAAGAAAAGAATGAAGCCAGGACAACAAGTTCTGATCGAGGCTCAATTTAATATTTCCAAACACTCAGTTTATAAAGGAAGGGGGAGGGAACCCAATTTCCCGCCAAGTAACTCAGGGTCCAGTAGCAGGACAAACACGTGTGTGCCTCCAGGCAGCAGAGTCAGGTTCCAGCAGTGGGCGTGGCAGGACGAATGAGCCGGTAGCTCCACCCTAGAGCAGGCAGGTTCCAAGCTGGGGGGAAGGGAGACCACAATTTTCTACTACACCAGACACCTCAGGGGTATCTGTGTAAACAAAATTCATATTGGAGCAACATGGTTCTGTTCAATGTTTAACAGACAAAGGGAAAAGCTAAGTGCTTGAGAGTGAGCCCATGTGGTGATCTTCAGTCTGTAGGTACTTTCATGCTCTACAAACGCTAATAGGGAAGGCTAACTCTGCAGACTCTGCTCTGAGGACAAGAAACCCAACAGCCTTTGTGGTCAGAGCTGCACCATCTCATATCTTTTGCTACAGAAGAGAGCGTTCTCACAGACAAGGTTCACTTTCCCAGAATCACCCCTGTGTCATATGTGACTGAAGTATATGATTGCTTCCTCTGACACAGTGGAAAGCTGCAAAAAGACACCATCAGGGAGTGGGAATATGACACATGCTTCCCGGTTCAAAAATGAAGGTGGACATAACACAATTGGTAAAAAGTGAAATTTAAATTCTTGGCTTTTAATTACAGCTACCCAGTGAGTGATTTTGGGTTATTTTACTAATTCCGTGCCTCCATTTGACAAGACAAGAGGTAAGTAAAAGTTCCTCTAGCTCGGAAATCAAAGCTTCCCATGGCAACATTGGAATAAAGAGGGAAGAACCTTAGACTTGAAGTTATAAACTATGAATTCTTCTCCTAACTTTACTACTAATGAGTTGTATGGCCTCCCATAAATAATGCAATGTCTCTGAGAATCGTTCCCATTAGCTACAAGATGAGAAAGAAAGACCTGGTAAGTTTTTTGAGTCAGTAACTCATAGAAGATGAGATTGCTCCAGGCATCTTTTCTGAACAGCATCCCTGAGCTCATGGGGGCCAGGCATCTGGACACTTGCCCAGGAAACAGGAAGCCTTTGATCTGCCATGTGATGCAGGACTTATTCCCTACTAGTTCTGCAGAAAGACCATCATTCTCTAAATATTCCACATCTGCCTTGTGTTTACCTGGAAATTGTTTTCTATCTTTTTGTCTTATTATAAAAGCAAGATGAGTTCAAAGAAAGAGAAAAACAGACAGAAGAGCATCTGTATTTCACCCATTCTCTGGATGCACAGGTAAAGCTTATTTGATATCTCCCAGACTTGCTTGGAATTTATCATTTGCACAAATCACCCACATTTACACATGTTATATAAACCCAAGTTTTCCAAAATTTAATGATTTCTTGCCGCCAGCTTCCTGTCTCTTGCTATTCCAGCAGTGTTTCCTTATTGGTGACCTTGGGTCACACTATCATCATTGGCTCCATGGTTCTCTGGCTCTTTCTTCTTTTCAACCTCAATAACCCTTGAACTTCCAAGACAGCACTAGTCAAAATCTGCTGCTTGAATACAGTAAGTTCTAGAAAAGAGCCAGATAGGAGTACTTTAGAGACAGGAAATAAAACAACTTGAGTGTCGAGCATCAATGCCCCATAGTCCAAGTCATATCCTATCAGAGGTCTTTGCTGGTAATGTCACTCTATGGATTAGAGCTTTCTGGAAAGGCTAAGATACAAGCATACTTGGCTCTTACAGGTCATAGCATGTTTGTTATAGCTGCTTATATTTGATATCATCATATCAAAGCAGACACTGCAACATGTAAATAAGTAGATATGTCCGTATCTCAGTATATATTTCCAATATCAGGTGTGAGTCAGGACTAGCCTGTGATCCACTGCTTGGCCACCCAACCATATAAGACTTTAAACTGAGTCTCTGCTTCCTTAACTCCTCATATAAAGAAATGCCTGTTCTGCACTGGAAAAGGAAACTAAAGAGTCTACATCCCCTAGGACATCCATTCCAGGACAAGCCTCCTTCACACCTATGTGGAATTCCCAATCTTGAACTTTTTCACTGGATTTTTACATCTTGAAAATTCTAATTTGACAAACAATTGTCCTTGAACACTTGGTTTCTTTTTCAAGGGGGGGGGAACTGTTATACACCCAAAGACTCCAGGGAAACAATAAAATTATAGTCACTTGCACATTTAAATGTAATAATATCTATACTAATATGTTCAATATGTTATTATACCTGTGTGTGTATAGATGGGAAAGCATACACATGAGCATATGCAACAACCTTTGGAGCCTTTCTTCAGGTCTTAATTGGCATGTACTTCAACAAGTCAGCTGGGGTGTTGATCAGCAAGCCTCAGGGATTAGCCCATCTCCCTATTGCTTCAATTACAGGTATGCATCACTGTATTCAGCTTTTTACCTGGGGTCTGGGGATCAAATTCAGGTCCTCATGCCTGTGAAGCAACCACTCTACCCATTGAGCGATATTCCCACACGTATACATTGTGATTCCTTAATATTATATCATTATATATGAAATGATAGTTGCTTTACTGGACCCTTAGGCATAAATGGCATTCATTCCTAAGGCTTTCAAAGGTCCAGTTACATGTGCTGTGTTTCTACAGCCATTCTGTAGAGATTAATAGGCTCAGAAAAGTCTTGTGGTCCCCCAAGCCCAGACTAAAGGTCTCTCTTTCCTTCTCCCCCGACCCCCACCTGTTGAACAAAGAGCCCTGCTGCTCAGTGGTTCTGTACAGTATTTGGCAGAAGCATTGGTCTGAGATGCAGCTGCTATTATTAGACACTTACTACAAACTGAGCACCTTGCCAAGTGTTTCTTCCTTGCCAGCTCTTTTCATTCCCTTGATGGTTGTGAGATAGCCACTTTTCCCTTTCCAGTTTTATTCATGGGGAACTAGTGCAAAGAAGTTAATCAGCTCACCTAGATTTTCAGAACCAGAAAATGGTGGAGTCAATCTGGAGAGCAGATCTCTGCAACTCAACAGTAAGTTGACCTAAACGTAACACCAAGGAGCCTCTGCATCCTAGAGACAAAGGGCTTTTGGGGTACACCAACTCTGCACATTACTTCTGCCCATAAGGTGAAGAAAGGACATGGCCTCTCCCACAGAGGGTACCAGATAGAGTCTTGACAGTCTGCTAAGACAAAAACATTTGGCGACGTGTTTTCTCTATCTTCAAATCATCTGTAGTAAGTTAATGGCATGATGAAAGGTTTAATTTGAGGTGAAATGAATAGGTTTCAAGAAAGCAAGAGCCACATACATAACTTGAAGTTTTTGCTTGTGGGATCTTTCAAACCACATCACAAAACAACACTGAGAGTGAATGGGTGTGCCTAAGTAAGACTGTCATCATTCCAACCTCACTGGATGCTCTATGAATGTGAATGATGTTTTAAATGGTTAAGCAGTTCCTATCTGTAAAGTATATCACCAAGCATTTTGCATAAGGATGTCTGTATTAGTCAGGATATGTAAGATTCTACAGCAGTAATAGGCAACCCTTCCTCTAAATCTTATTTCCCTATCATTCTATATGGCTTATACAGTCAGCTGGAGGCTCTCCTTCTAAGACCAGAATGCATAGAGAACCCTTTCATTTTGTAGAATATTCTGTTTCGAATGTGTCTGGTTAGTATTTGAAATAGTGTTGATTGGCACCACATAAGGAAAAGGGATCAGTGGAGAACTTCCCTTCAATTAAATATTCAAGCCAAGAAATGTTGTTGCTGATTTGAAACAAACTTAATCATCCAGCACTGCATGCTAAGAGAAAAGGATTGAAATGTTTGCTTGAAGGCAAATGTTGTTAGTCTCCTTCCTCTTACAAAGGAAGAGCTGCTAAGGTCCTTATTCAAGGTCTTACAGCTAGACAAATGGCTGAGCCAACATTTGACTTCCCGATAGAACTGGAAGCACTTTGCTAAAATGCAAAATAAATTAAGATGCAAAAGCAGCTTAACAACTTAGAACTGCTCAGGTGGAATCACTCTAATTGGGCATTGGGACATCTTATAAAGGAAAAGAGAAAGCCTTTCTCAAGGCCTTCTCAGAGGCAGCTTGGAATAAACTTGCAAAGAGAGAAGAGCATTCCAAGTAAAAGGCAGAAAGAAAGGAAAGGCATGGGGGTGGGGGGTGGGGGGGTGGGGAACCAGCTGTGTCAGATGGCAGGAACAGAGATAAGGGGGACTTGAGAGAAACAAGTGAGACAAGAGATGGAATATTGACAAAACTGAAGGGATTAGTGTCCCAGCACAAGGGGGTACAAACAAAACATCATTCTAGACTGCTACAACCATCATTGAAATCCCAAACCTACTTCATAATAGGCCAACAGCCTCATCTTATATGAACTCCATAGTGTTTTTGGAGTTTTGGAGCACTTGGTACAGTGTTGGTATTTAGTAAATATTCATGGCACATTGAAGGGTTTTCAGGAACAATGAACGGAAGGCTTAGTGTTTACTGTGAAGGCAAAGGAGAAGAACTCGGAGTCATAAGGAACCCTGAAAACAATTTTCAAGATCAAATCTGTCACTGTCACACAGAACACCAATGAACTAAAAAATAACAGTAGAGAGACAGACAGACAGACAAACAGAGATGAAACATTAATGTGGGCAACATTCAAGTTCAACTTTGAATCACCACTCACTCACTGAATAAGACAGCCATGTGGATTTTAATTGTAATTTTATGTGACTAATTTCACGTGGAGTGGAGCAGTGCCCACCTAAGCTATTATAGCTGATGACCCTTGCTTAGGGGAGAGGGAGAGGCAGATAAAGTAGTTGAACTGAATCCTATTCTTGTTGGATCTCACCTCCTTTCTTAGATGCCACGAGAAAATTGGCAAAGGATGGGGGTATCAAGTGCGTTGACCAAGAACTCAAGATGCTGTGTTACTTAAAAAATATACAAACTCTAAATGGAGAAAAAAAATTCTTCTTTGAGAATTCTGTTGAACCCTAACTCAAGCCATGAATTCTGACATTCACCAAAATAACTAGAACTTTTAAAATGTGGTAAGGCTAGAAATTAAAGAATAGATGATTCTCAGGAAGAAACGTGGTTTTATAAATGAAAAGTTGTACATTTGTATGCTACAGTGATGATGCTGGACTACAACATCCTGAGGATGATGATGAACATTGATAGTAGGGTGTGGGGAATTGCAGGCTGGTATCCAGTCGAGCTGAGGTCTGAACCCCGATGGTCATAATTCACCTACATGACAGGTAGGCATTCCTTCATGCTCCTGGAACTCTGGCCCCTGCCTAAGGTACCACCTCCCACAGCCCCCACAAGAGAAGCATGGTCAGTAGTCACATAAGCAATGGCCCAAGTTTCTGACCTTCAGGCTAAACTCCTCAGTTACCTAGCAACAGTGAAGACCATAGAAAGGGGTGCTCAGCCCCTACCTCGATCTCTCACTCCTTTGTCCTCTCACTTCTCACACTTCTCTCTCCTCTTCCCTTTTTCATTGTCTTCTCCTCTCCTCTCTCCTTTCTCTCTAGCCTTCCCCCTCTCTCTTTCTGCCTTCTCTCTTTCCCCTGCATTTCTATAATAAAGCTCTTAAACCATAGAGTGTCTCTGTTCCTTCGAGCTCCGCTGCATACTCTGGTTAGTGTTGGGAACTTCTTCCCCTATTCCCTCTCTCCCACAACCCTGGTGGCTTTAGCAAAGTAGCTCTGGGGGGTCTCCAGGCAGGGCTGCCCCTTGGCCACCCCCTGAAGAGTGGGATAGAGGAATTCCCACCCAGGGGATGAGTGGATAGGGTAGGTTGCAGCCCTCCCACGCTTGACTGACCAGAGAATAGGGAAACTCTGGTGGGATGTGGGCATCTTTTTCCTATTCCACTTCTCCCTAGGCTCCCCTGTCCCTCCCCCCTTTTTTGTTCCCAACAGTAGAGGACTCTTGAATTTTAAAAGTATACAAAGCAGGGGCTGTAGGTATTGATCAGTTGGTAAAGTTGCTGCCAACATAGAGACCCAAGTTTGATCCCCAGAACCTACATAAATGATGTAGGCATGGTGTGTTAGTCAGGGTTCTCAAGAGTCACCAGAACATATGGAATGTCTCTATATATTAAGGGAATTTATCATAATAATTTACAATCTTCAGTCCAACTAACCCAATAATAGGCAGCTGTAAATGGAAAGTCCAACTAGTTGCTCAGTCCCACGAGACTAATTGTTTCAGTTGGTCTTCTGTATAGCCTGGAATCCTGAAGAAATAGGTCCTAATGGATGTGCTGATGATACACACAAGCAGGAACAGAATAGTGAGTCTCCCTTCTTCCATTGTCCTTATGTAGGCCTCCAGCAGAAGGGATGGCCCAGAATAAAGGTGTGTAAAACCATGCCTGGAATTAGAACTTGCTTTGTCTTAGGTTGACCTTGAATTCTGCTTGCCTCATTCTCCTATGATTTAAGTCACAACTTTGTCTGAACCTAAGCTTTTCATGGCCATTATGCTTTAAGATTTGGATCAAAAGCTTGTGTCATCCCATGTCAAGATTTGGGGCCAAAGCCTGTGTCATCCAGTCTCAAGATCTGGATCACAGATGTGCCTCCATCTCTGGATTGTAGTTTATTCCAGATGTAGTATGTTGACAACCAGGAATAGCCATCACACACGGTGTCATGTTCCCATTCTACCAGTAACAGCAAGAGCTATATGAGAGCCAGAGACAGGTAAATCCATGGAACATAACTAGCCAGCTAGTTTAGCCTACTTGATGATGTTGCAAGCCCATGGTTGATTTGGTCTTAAACAAAAGGCACGAGGAATACCACCAGAGGCTTTCTTCTGATCTCCACCAGCACACACACAAACACACACACACACACACACACACAGACTCTACACACACACACCCTACAGACACACACACATGGACCCTACACACACACACACACCCTATAGACACACACAAATGGTCCCTACATATACACACCCTACACATGGACCCTACATACACACACACACACACACACACACACACACACACACACACACATACACACACACATACACACATGGACCCTACACTCACACACATACATACACATAGACTCTATACACATACACACACACCCTACAGACACACACACTCATGGAGCCTACACACACACACACACACACACACACACAGAGTTTGTTTTTGTTTTTTGTTTTTTTTTTTTTTTTTTTTTTTGGTGACAACTGCTTTTTATTTCCCTCAGCAATCTGAATTCTTTTTTTTTAAATACTTTTTATTAGGTATTTTCCTCATTTACATTTCCATTGCTATCCCAAAAGTCCCCCATACCCTCCCACCCACTCCCCTACCCACCCACTCCCACTTTTTGGTCCTGGCATTCCCCTGTACTGGGGCATATAAAGTTTGCAAGTCCAATGGGCCTCTCTTTCCAGTGATGGCCGGCTAGGCCATCTTTTGATACATATGCAGCTAGAGTCAAGAGCTCTGGGGTACTGGTTAGTTCATAATGTTGTTGCACCTATAGGGTTGCAGATCCCTTTAGCTCCTTGGGTACTTTCTCTAGCTCCTCCATTGGGGGCCCTGTGATCCATCCAATAGCTGACTGTGAGCATCCACTTCACACACAGAGTTTTAAAAAATTGAATGGAAGAAGAAGCCATTACAGAGGCAGTGGTGCCTGAGATGACAGTGGCAGATCAGGTGAGAAATGGTGCAGACCTCAGTTCTGGCTGTAGTTATAGGTATACAGAGAATGAGATGTGCAATAGTTTTCCAGGGCTGTCATGACAAAGCTGCACACAGACTGTGGGGCTTAAAAACAGGCACTTATAGCAGGATGCTTCTGGAAGTCATGGGTCTGAGTCATTGTGACAACAGAATTTACTTCTTCCTGGAAGCTGTAAAGAAAATGTGTCCCTTGCCTTTGTCTTATCTCCTGCTGGTCTATTGGCAATATGCAGCATTCACTAGCTTCTTCCATTTTGACACCATCTTGCTTTGTGATGGCTGGAGTTTGTCCTGTGTCTTCACACTGTCTTTCTTCTTTTTGTCTTGCTCTGTATCTAAATGGTCATTTTTTTTCTAAAGGACAACAGTTGGATTAGGTTAGAAGCCCACCTCCATCCAACATCAGTTTTATCTTAAATGTATATGAAAAATCCTTATTCCTGAGTAAGATAGTTTCAGGAAGAATTGCAAATAAAGATTTTAATACGTACAGTTTGAAGTGGTAGTCATGGAAAATCCTAATTCAGGTAGATTTTGGAAGATGGGTGTGCCATAGTATGGATCACCGGCCCACTGTGGGTGAAGCGATGAGTTCTAGGTCCAGCACCTGAAACAGAGTGGGTTTCTAGTGCCTTCATTGAGATGATTTGTCGTGCTTGGCTTAACGGTACCCACTCATAACCTCAGCATTAAAGAGGCGACAGCAGGCAAATTACAACTTTAAGGCTAGCCTGGTACATGCACTCAGGTCCTGTCTCCAAAACAAATCTGTTATATAGCAATATTAGCATAGAATGTAAAATTAGAAAAGAAGAAAAAGATAAAATGTGGTTACAAGTTAATGTTTTGTCCTCCCCAACTCTCATTAAAACTCTAACAGATATGATCTAGCAGATAGGATCTTTAGCAGATTTGGTCTCTAAGAATATAAGATTTTATACAATGTTTATAACAGGCATTAAGCCAACTGACTGGTACCCTTATAAGTAGAGGTTAAGACAAAAACATGTTACACAGAAGGAAGAACATGCAAAGATCAAGGGAGAAGGCAGATGTCTACAAGGCAAGTGGAGTGATATCAGCCCCATAAGCCTATTGACACCTTAAACTCAGATATCAGTCCTCTAAGACTGTATGA
Organism: Mus caroli; assembly: GCF_978045245.1. Taxonomy (NCBI): domain Eukaryota; kingdom Metazoa; phylum Chordata; class Mammalia; order Rodentia; family Muridae; genus Mus; species Mus caroli. Next base: position 9,326,355 of record NW_028227272.1, read on the forward strand.
AACCTTGTTTTCCATTGCTTAAGCAAAAGTCTCTGGTATATTTTTATGGCAGCCCAAGCAAACTAATGCAGAGTTTAATTATGGCCAACGGAAGTATGCTAGAGCACTTTTGGACTGGGCAACACAGTCTTTCCATGTAAACAAATTTTCACCTCCTGGGGACAATCTGCAATGTACCATGGTTTTCAAGCTCCAGCAGCCCTGACCCCTCAGGGGAAGCAACATTCCTATCGCAGCCTGTAAGACTCTGGTGAGCCTGGTGAGCTGTAGCTTACCAGGGGCCCCCTGAGTGAACGACGCAGAGTAGGGAACCGATGCAAAAAGCAAGAATTTATTGTTCCAATGAGTTGGGGTTGTCCTATACCAGAAGGAAAAGTGGTGACCTCTCGCGAGTATTTATACAGTTTTCAGAGCAGCAGCCATTAGGTCCAATGTGATTGGCAGTACAGTGTGACTTTTAAACTAATTGGTCTTTAGGGAATGAGGTAGCAAGGACTTCGCTTGTCTCTAGGTGGCCAACAGTCATGGAATGTGTCTACATGCTCTGGGCCTCTCGTCTCCCCACAAAGACCCCCTCCCCAGTATCTGAGGTATGTAATTAAGCCTCTTCCTTCTGAAGGGGAGGGGTGCCTGAGTGCTTCATGACCTTTCTCTTCCTGGAGGGAGAGTCTGGTGGAACTTTCCAAATGCCCTGAGCTGACTTCTTCAGGCCCACATCAGCAAGCCCTGACATCTTAAATTCCACCATATCATTTGTCTCTTGTAATTTCAGCATTTGAGTGTTAAGACATAAAATTGACTCATGTAAGAAAAGCCATGTTCCCTTTCATTTGTTATTAAGAGAGGAAAAAGAATGCATTGGTGATAGGAAAGAATGCACTAGTGGGAGAGGGAAAGCGGGGAGAGGGGGGAGAAAGAGAGAGGAGGAAGGCAGGAAGGATGGGTCTGTGTCATGGGTCTGTGATGCGCACTTTAGGGTGCTTACCTGCAGCCCTGACCTCTACTTATTCAGTGTCTGCTGCAACCACACTTTCTCCTGCATTGTGACAACTAAAGGTGTCTCCAGATAGCATAGCTATTCTCTGATGGACAAAACTGTTAAGTGACCTATGGTATGAGGATTTTTTTTTAAATATACAGATGGCCATTTTAATTGTCTAGGAGGGAAGAGGGAAGGGGAAAACACTGTTCTCTTGCTGTAAAGAGACACCATATCCAAGGCAACTCAGAAGAGAGTGTTTAACTAGGGGCTTGATTGTAGTTTTAGAGGTTAATCCATGAGCAGCTTGTAGGGGAAACACTGCAGCTCAAAGGCAAGCATAGTGCTAGAGAAGTGATAACTGCACCCTGTTCTATGGCAGCAAGGGGGTGGGGTGGGGGAGGGGTGAGAGTGGGAGGGGGGTGAGGGGAGACTTATCTAGCCTGTCAGAGGCTTTTGAAACCTCAAAGCCCACCCCCAGTGACATGCTTCCTACACAAGGCCACACTTCCTCCAACAAGATCACACCTCCCATGCCAGGGCCAAGAAGTGGGAGTGAGTGGGTAGGGGAGCAGGGCAGGGGGGTGGGAGGGTATTTTTGGGATAGTATTTGAAATATAAATGAAGAAAATATCTAATAAAAAATCACACCTACTAAATCCTTCAAATCCTTCACTCCTTGGTGACTAAGCATTCAAATATATGAGCCTGAGAGGGGCTATTCTTATTCTTATTCTTATTCTTATTCTTATTCTTATTCTTATTCTTATTCTTATTCTTATTCTTATTCTTATTCTTATTCTTATTCTTATTCTTATTCTTTTATTCTTATTTGTATTGATTCTTTGTGAGTTTCACATCATGTACCCCAGTCTTACTCATCTCCCTTCCTCCTCTTAAAATATCTGCCTTCCACCCTTGCAACTCCCCACCCAAAATAAAACAAAACACAAACAAAACAAAATAAAGCATAGAAAACATCTCCTCATGGAAGATGTAGTATGTCAGTGTGTCCCCCAATACTGACTCCTCACTGAGACTCCTTCTGGTTACCTTGTTGTTGTTCTGTGTCATGGAGATCCTGCAGATTTGGAGCAGCAGGACTGTACCTTTCACACACCCCACATGTTTACAGATAATGCAGATGTTGGGGTGGCAACTCCAAGTCCTGGATTTGAGCCTGGGTGGTAGCTAAGCTAGATAGCCCAGCTCTCCCTATCATCATGACCAGGGCGAGCTCTCCAGAACTACTCTAGCTGGGAAGGGGGGCATTTTTATTCAACCCACCATGCACATAAAGACAGAAAATTGAATATATAGAAAAGAAAATATTCATTGAGGTGTGGTTTGTACAGTCCCCCCCCCATCTGAGGACTTGGAAAGCATGGATGTTCTGGGGGTCCAGCTCACAGAGGGCTATGCTCACCAGTACTTAATGTTTCTCCTTATCCTGAAGATGGGGCATCAAGCCAGATAGACTCATAAATGGGTTCTCTAATTCCTTCTTTCTCTAATTCATTCTACTGCATCTTGTTTTTCTGATTCAATGCTTTGCTTCAGCTGGCAGGCAGTGAAGACAATCCTGAGTATTAATCTCTAGCTATGTTAACAGAACATGTAGGTGTTTGGAAAACAGATTATGTTTTGTTCATTGTCTGAAATAGGATTTCATGTAGCTCAGGCTGGCCTCAAACTTGAAATGTAGTCATAGATAACTTTAAACCTACAACCATCTTTCTTCTACCTCTCAAGTGCTGGGGTTACTGTGTGTACTACTACACTCAGTTACGAAGAATTGTGGGGTGGAAGCCAGGTCCTCATGCATTCTAGGCAATCATTCTACCAGACACACTATAGTCCTAGTCCAGGATACAGTATTACTAATAGAAATCTACATTCATTAAGCCTGGACTCCTCCTGTAGTAGCATTCAACCCAGGTCTAGCTGTCCCTACCCAAAAGCTGGTGGGAAGGAAACTTGGAGTTCTCTACATCAACCTAATAATAAGGTAAGTGTAAGTTAAGGCGAATTCATCAGCTTTCTTTACTTGATATGGTTGGAGTAAAAATGGGTGCCTCACGACAGAAAGGCTAGGAAGGGGAATTGGGAAGGGAGGAGAGGGGGGAGGATAGAGGCAGACCATAAACATAAGAAGAGGTTGGGAAGGGAAATGAGGAGAGAAGGGACAGAGAGGGAAGAGAATAAGAGGGTAGGGAGGGGGCAAGCAGCCCCCCTTTTTTACTATATATTTTCTTTATTTACATTTCGAATGCTATCCCAAAAGTTCCCTATACCCTTTCCCTGCCCTGCTCCCCTACCCACCCACTCCCACTTCTTGACCCTGGCGTTCCCCTGTACTGAGGCATATAAAGTTTGCAAGACCAAGGGGCCTCTCTTCCCAATGATGGCTGACTAGGCCATCTTCTGTTACATACACAGCTAGAGACATGAGCTCTGGGGGTACTGGTTAGTTCATATTTTTGTTCAACCTATGGGGTTGCAGACCCCTTCAGCTCCTTGTATGCTTTTTCTAGCTTCTCCATTGGGGGCCCTGTGTTCCATCTTATAGATGACTGTGAGCATCCACTTTTGTATTTGCCAGGCACTGGCATAGCCTCATACGAGACAGCTATATCAGTGTCTTAGTCAGGGTTTCTATACCTGCACAAACATCATGATCAAGAAGCAAGTTGGGGAGGAAAGGGTTTATTCGACTTACACTTCCATACTGCTGTTCATCACCAAGGAAGTCAGGACTGGAACTCAAGCAGGTCAGGAAGCAGGAGCTGATGCAGAGGCCATGGAGGGATGTTCCTTACTGGCTTGCTTCCCCTGGCTTGCTCAGCCTGCTGTCTTACAAACCCAGAGATGGTCCCACCCACAAGGGGCCTTTCCCCCTTGATCACTAATTGAGAAAATGCCTTCCAGTTGGATCTCATGGAGGCTTCTCAACTGAAGCTCCTTTCTCTGTGATAACTCCAGCTCTGTCAAGTTGACACAAAACTAGCCAGTACAATCAGGGTTCCTTCAGCAAATCTTGCTGGCATATGCAATAGTGTCTGGGTTTGGTGGCTGATTATGGGATGGATCCCTGGGTGGGATAGTCTCTAGATAGTCCATGCTTTATCTTAGCTCCAAACTTTGTCTCTGTAACTCCTTCGATGGGTGTTTTGTTCCATGTTCTAAGGAAGAATGAAATATCCACACTTTGGTCTTCATTCTTCTTGATTTTCTTGTGTTTTACAAATTGTATCTTGGGTATTCTAAGTTTCTGGGCTAATATCCACTTATCAGTGAGTGCATATCAACTGACTTCTTTTGTGATTGGGTTACCTCACTAAGGATGATATCCTCCAGATATGTCCATTTGCCCAAGAATTTCATAAATTCATTGTTTTTAATAGCTGAGTAGTACTCCATTGTGTAAATGTACCACATTTTCTGTATCCATTCCTCTGTTGAGGGACATCTGGGTTCTTTCCAGCTTCTGGCTATTATAAATAAGGCCACTATGAACATAGTGGCACATGTGTCCTTATTACCAGTTGGAACATCTTCTGGGTATATGCCCAGGAGAGGTATTGCTGGATCTTCCTGTAGTACTATGTCCAATTTTCTGAGGAACCACCAGACTGATTTCCAGAGTGGTTGTACAAGCTTGCAATCACACCAACAATGAAGGAGTGTTCCTCTTTCTCCACATCCTCACCAGCATCTGTTGTTACCTGAAATTTTGATCTTAGCCATTCTGACTGGAATGAGGTAGAATCTCAAGGTTGTTTTAATTTGCATTTCCCTGATGATTAAGGATGTTGAACATTTTTTTCAGGTGCTTCTCAGCCCTTCAGTATTCCTCACTTGAGAATTCTTTGTTTAGCTCTTTACCCCATTTTTTAATGGGGTTATTTGAATTTCTTGAGTCCAGCTTCTTGAGCTCTTTGTATATATTGGATATTAGTCCCCTATCAGATTTAGGATTGGTAAAGATCCTTTCCCAATCTGTTGGTGGCATTTTTGTCTTATTGACAGTGTCTTTTGCCTTACAGAAGCTTTACAATTTCAGGAGGTCCCATTTGTCAATTCTTGATCTTACAGCACAAGCCATTGCCGTTCTATTCAGGAATTTTCCCCCTGTACCCATATCTTCGAGGTTTTTCCCTACTTTCTCTTCTATAAGTTTCAGTGTCTGGTTTTATGTGGAGTTCCTTGATCCACTTAGATTTGATCTTAGTACAAGGAGATGAGAATGGATCAATTCGCATTCTTCTACATGATAACTGTCAGTTGTGCCAGCACCATTTGTTGAAAATGCTGTCTTTTTTTCCCACTGGATGGTTTTAGCTCCCTTGTCAAAGATCAAGTGACCATAGGTGTGTGGATTCATTTCTGGGTCTTCAATTCTATCCCATTGATCTACCTGTCTGTCGCTGTACCAGTACCATGCAGTTTTTATCACAATTGCTCTGTAGTATAGCTTGAGGTCAGGCATGGTGATTCCACCAGAGGTTCTTTAATTGTTGAGAATGATTTTAAGCAGCCCCTTTTATAGTGAGTCAGGCATTCCTACCTATTTCCAGGTAACTGTGGAGCAGAGCCTTGGAGGAATGCTAACAGACATTTAAAAAGATACCCAACATAGATAACTAGTATCGTTATACTAGTATTAACAGCTACCACATACATTTAAAATAATTGCATTGGAATTATTCATTTTATTCTACATGTGAGTGTTTTGCCTGCATGTATATAATGTACCATATGTTTGCCTGGTGCCTGCAGAGGTTAAAAGTGCAAGTCAGAGCCTGTGGAACTAGAATCACCAGGCAAGCACTGAGAATCGAACCTGGGTCCTCTACAAAAGCAGCACAGGCTCTTACCCACTTAGCCATCTTTCCAGACCTCATAGTTTTAAATAATGTGTATTCTTTTAAAGTTTCATACATGTGCACAAGATGTACTGATCATATCCATCCACTAATACCTCTCTTCAACTACCCCAAGTCCCCGATTTATCTCTTTCCTAACTTCGTGTTTTCTTTTTCTTTTAATTTTTGTTATTAATAACCCTCTAATTACAATTAGTACTGCCCATGTGCATATGAATATGTGGCCATTTACTGAGACATGAATATGACAGCCACCATGGTCCCAAAGGAGAATGACTCTTTCTCCTTTAGCAAAGGCGTGTGAGTGAGGGGTTACTTATGGCAGCAGAAGTGACTAAAAGACAGCTGCATCACCAAAGCCTACCCCAGCATGGGCGACAGCTCACGGTGCTGGGAACCTGGAGCACATGCACAGCCTGCAGGCAGCTTAACAGAGTGGGACTGTCCTTTCCAAGTGAGTCAGTTAATCTAACCTCTTCCAGGAAGGTGGTGTGGTCATAGAGTCTTCTTCACACTGCTTGTCTAAGTAGCGCTCTCTCTCTCTCTCTCTCTCTCTCTCTCGCTCTCTCTCTTTCTCTCAGCCTAGTGAATCTGGTCCTCTGAAGCTAGTTTGACTTATTTCCCTTCCTGTTTAGGGAACTTCCAGCAAAATGGAATGTTTCAAACTTAAAGAAAGCTACTCTACAGTGTCAAGTAATAACCAGAAATCAGTATTTCACAGCTCTCCTCCCCATCTGCTTGCTTTGAGATTCTTTTTACCTATTTTTCTGTGGAGTTCCTTGAGCTCTGAATAGTGGGAGACAGATATAAATGAGCCACCCACAGCAGAACACCCAGATATTTACGTTTGGCAGTTCAACCAGCTATGAATCTCTGCATTAAACTCTATCCACTGCAAAAAGAATTTTCAAAGACAAAAATTGAGAGCAGCATAAGTCTATGGATATGAGCATAGGTATTTATCATGCAGTTTGATAGTATATTTAGCAAAACAACAACAGTAGGGCCACCCTAGAACCTATGCTCTTCCTAGCCACTGGCTCTTGAACAGGTTGATAGCATCAGGCATGGAATCCCTCCTGTGGTCCAGTTCTCATCTCCAATCAGAAATCCATTATTTGTCCCCATAACTATTATGGCACTATTGCATGAGTGGGTACATCTTTCCAGTGGCTCGGTACTGTTAGCTACTACTTATAAATGCCTGCCACATTCCTCTAGAAAAACTGGCCCAGTAGAATGTCATCCACACTTACCTCTTAACTCATTCACTATGTGGCGCTTAGAAAACTCCACAGCCTTCCTGAATCTCAGAAGCTCATCTGTGCTAGCCAGGGCTATACTTCAGTGGTAGAGTATTTGCCCAGCATACTTAAGACCTTGCATTCATCCTCAGTAACTCAAAGAGAGAAGAAATAAAATCAATTGCTCACCTGGGGATCTGATTAAGTGGACAACATGTCCACAGCTTACTATGAGCATGAGAGAGGGAATATGTTATGTGTGTAAAGAAACATTGTTGGTGGTTCTGTTGTATTTCCTGTATGTAGAGGAAATACATTGGGTAAACTGTACCTTGTGGCATCATGTATGATCCCCACTTCATATGTGAATAAACATACAGAGAGGTTGGCTAATGTCATCAGGGTCTGTGCAGTGGTAGTGCACTTGGCTAACATGCTTGAGGCTGTTGGTTGAATCCCTAGCACTGAAAGAAAAAAAAAAGAAGAAGGAATGAAAGTTCATAGAACAATTAAACATCATCAAAATTAGAGAGAAAGTAACCAAAAAACAAACAGAAATAAGCAAAGAGATATATAATTCAAAAGACAGAGAAGAGAGAATGACAATTTAGTTCAAAGAGCTTAACTAGTGCTGCTGGGGCTGGGTTTGTAACTTTGTGTAAGAACACGTCCCCAGCATTTTTAAAGCAGAGGTTTTCATCCCTAAACATACACAGACACTAAAATCAAACACCATGCCCTTCCATAATGTGGGGGAACCTGTTCCAAAGAGTTAAAGCAGGAGATTCCATAGAAAGAACTGATCTATGCTTTTTCCTTGCTCTTTAGCTTCTGTGATCCTTGCAGTTGAATTTAACATTCTACCACTGAATTCTATACCTGTACCTTTCACCCTCTGGAGTAGCAACGATCACAGGGATGTGCTATCAGGCCTGGATTCAAAGTTGCCACCCTTGTAAGACAGGGACAAGGACAAGATAGTAGAATCGATATATTAGCAGTATCAAGCTAACATTTTTCCAGAAGGGGTAGAGGTAAAACGACTTTATTATCATTTTCATTCAAACTAGCCTGTCTGGAAAATATGTCCATCACCCGGCCCTACCCCTCCCCCTTTCAATTTATCTGAAGATCAATCAGTTCACAACTTAGTCCCAGTTTGTAAGGAACTTCAACATGAGTGACTTCATTTTGATGTTTTCTTCTGCAACATTCTCCTGTAGTTCAAGCTGGCCTGAAACTCAGCCTGCATTCTCAGTTTTCAAGAAGTGGTATAGCCCAAAACATTGGACTCTTGTGATGTTTACTTGATAGAATTAAAGCCAGGGTTCACATTGGTGATGTATATCCTGTTGGCAAAGAGTCATTTGTGGGTTAGTCTCACTGAGGTTATTCCCAGAAGTGGTGCTGCCTCCCTGACGATTCACTCAAAGTGTCCTCCAAGGCTCCTCTGTGACAGGAGACGAGAGCATGGGAACAGTCCAAGAGTAAGAACCGTGTGCCCTTGAGAACAACTTAAAGGCCAACCATTTCAACAGAGGTTACTGACATTCATTCTACCATAAAAGTCTATACACTGGGAACAAAACCCTGGATGCAAAATCAAAACCACAACCATGGAGAGGAGGTTCTATTGGGATCTGCAGCTGACCACGTCTCCTTCCACAGGCCGTCTCAGCTGGGCATACTGAGGACCTGAAGGATGCTGGGTATCTGCTACTACTTGGTTTTGTTTCTTTTTAAACTTGGAAGCCTCATCTGAGGGTACAGTGCATTTCTCAGAACTCTTTCTCATTTGGGAGCTCCAGCTGGCTGCTTCCGTGGGGCTTTCCCAGCAGGCCTCTGCGGGGTGTTCAGAGGCCCTGAATTGATGGCACTTTCCTTTCTATTGATTCTTCCTATTTATTCTTTCTCTCCTGCTTGCCCTATATTTGGTAAAACACTCATTCAGGACAGAAAGTATAGCTACTGTAGGTCATCCTCTGAACGGAACAGAAAATTTCCCTGACTCTAAAGTCCATGTTCTCACCTCTGTGTGCCATGTGATCCCTGTCACCTCTGCACATGATGACTATTTCCTGGTTGTCACCTTGAATGCACCTGGAATTAAAACCCAGAAATAGGGGGCACAGCTATTAGGAATTTCTGCTTAACTTGAAGTAGGAAGATACTTTTAATCAGCATGGTTAAGGCAGGTGGGCACACCTTTAGTCCAGATCTAATCTGAGCCAGGCCTTCTTCTGGAAGCTTCTCTAAGGACATGGAAGAAGGAAGCTTTGGCTTTTTGTCTGCTTGTCCTCTCCTTACTAGCAAGTCCATTCTTTCACTGGCTTTAGAGCCTACTTCTTTGGGATCCCAGTGTGTACTGTAACTGAGACACCCAGCCTCAAGGACTGAGCGACTGCTGGATTCTTGGACTTTACATTCATAACAGCAATTGTTGGGTTAGCTGAACTATAGTCTGTAAAAATCATTCTAATAAATCCCTTTTCTAGCTACAGAGAGAGATTCTAGAGTTTAGTTATTCTAGCGAACACTGATTCACACATTGCATCCAGGTAAAACTGTACCACAGGGGGAAGTAGGCAAAAATGTGGCCAGTCACGCTAGGAGTGAATACAGGGGGCAGTCAGCATTTGAACTGATTTATAAGAAGGATTTGTTCACCTGACTTCCCTGTGTATCTCCACAATTGGCAGCCTGGTATACTTGGCAGGGTTTGGCTAGATTTGTGTTCCTTGTTGATGTTCCTGCATTAGGCAAGAAATGCCTGGTACAGAGTAGATGCCCAGTGAGTCTCAGCTGAATGAGAAGTGAATGGATGGATGGATGGATGGATGGATGAGTAGAGGTTTTGACATCAGAAATGGTGAAAACTTACCTAGCATTCCAGCACTCGGGAGGCCAATACAGGATAGGAGGTGTCAAGTCTACCTGGGCTACAGGGCGGGAAATTGTCTCAAATAAGTAAAAGGAGGCACTTGAGAGTAAGGTAGCATTCTGGGTTCTTAACAGAACATCTCATATGTGCCTCTTTGTAGCATCGATGAATCCATTAGTCAGTCTCTGGTTATAAAGCAGTTGGATAGAGATTGGTACATTTCAGAATATACTATAAGCACAGTATGCTCTTGGGGATTAATTAATAATTTTAAAGGCAAAAAACACTACACTAAACTACAAATGTGTATGAGGAGATTTCAGTCTGAAGGTATTCTTCTCTTTTTCAAACATATTATTTTCACTTTTTACTTGATCCATTATGTTAATTAATGAAAACACCAGTTTCCAGGAACATATCAAGGTTTTATGTTTGTATTTGTAGTAAAACTTCTATTTTCTGACATTATTTATTACCCAAGAGGAGAAATGTACCCATTCTTTGAATCAATAATTGAAAGCACTCTGTGTGTCATGAGCACTGAAAAGCTTGGAAACTTCAAAGAGTAATGGGAGACCTCAGCCCTCAGGGGGTCCCGTATGTGGGTGTGAAGATAAGCTCACAGGCAAATGGCAGAACACCAGCCTAAGGACAGCAAGGACAGACAGAAAGCTGACTGTGGCAGAGCTGTCTTGGTAGAAGATGATAGCTACCCTAGGAGTTTGCTTTTGCTTGCTTTGTTTTGCTTTTACTTTGTGTTCATTGGAGCATCTCTGCCAGAGATAATTTGTTAATAAGGCATGTAACATACAAGCTATCTAGAGCATTGAAGAATATTTTTGGCGGGCTCAAATTTGGCTAAAAATGTGAACGGGGTGGAGAATAAATTGTGTCAGCTTTGTGAGCTCAAAGCAAAACTGAAATCATGTGTTTGCTTTGTTAAGACAGTGCATATAAAACACCGTTTTCCAGGTGGCCATCGCCCATTTTGAAAGATTGTCTGGCCTAGACCCTCACAAGATTCGACCTATTGATGCTCCTTCAATGGGAGAGTCTGAGGAGAGCCTAATCCCCCCCCCCCTGAGATCCTGCATACCCTCTCCTCAGATGTAATTCTGCCTCGGCTCCACGGGGTCTCAAGCACCTAGTGGGTAGAAAGTTAGCTGAATGGGCTAGTCCTTCTGCAGCTTTTAGGAAGCCTTCTCCAGGCCGGGGAAACGGCGTTTGGGTGAGGTAGCTCTTTGAGGCTCACATACACTGCTCTCACTACCCTCACCCTCTCATATTCCACCAGCAAATCTCTATAAATTCATTGCTTCTCGACAGAAGCTTGAGTGGAAATAATTCCTTAGTCTATCATTCATACTTTCAGGAAGTTTGCTAACATCTCCCGGGAAAAGTCACACAACAGTGTCAGGTCCCAAAGAAAAGGAGGACAAAATGCTAACTGTGATACCTCTTCCTATATGGAAGGATCTGCTTGGCCTCTAGGTGAGCCCCATATTCGCGGCATTTCTTTCTTTCTTTTTATTTTTTTTAAAGATTTATTTATTTATTTATAATATGTAAGTACACTGAAGCTGTCTTCAGACACCCCAGAAGAGGGAATCAGATCTCGTTACAGATGGTTGTGAGCCACCATGTGGTTGCTGGGATTTCAACTCGGGGGACCTTTGGAAGGGCAGACGGTGCTCTTAACCACTGAGCCATCTCACCAGTCCATCCTAGGCATTTCTTACCCTGCCCCCCTGTCCTAAACTTTTTCAGCTCAGGGGCTTCCCTTTCCTCCCCGCAGCTTCCCAGTCCTGTATAAACCTGCCATTTCCTCTTGTGTACTCTCTTGGTTCTCTCTCTTGGCTCGCTCTTTTTTCTTCCTCTCGTACTGTCCTCTAATCGCTCTCTTCTCAGGGCCCTATTCCATTTGGATCCTTCCAGATTCCTCTGGCTGTACTCTTTCTCGGATCTTCAACAACAGCCTCCTCAACCGTTCGCCCGAGTGCTTAGGTCCTCACGTTCACTCTCCTAGGATAGCTCTTGCAGCCCAGGCTAGCCTCACCTCCTAGCGAAGCTCTTGCCCCAGTCTCTCAGGCGCCAGGACTGTAGACATGGCCACCATGCTATTTTTAATGTTCAGGTCTCGTCATTCTTCATTAGGGCCTTGAGTAGGAAGAAAAGCAGGAAACAGAGCCAAGTGGAAAAAGGACATGATAAGCCTGGTCACTTATTTGTAGAAATTCATTTAGGATTGCATCTGTCCTTTGCTGTTTTGTGCCACACTGCAGTTTAAATTATACATTTGAAAAACCCAGAACAAGCTAGTCAGACACATTCCAGGCCCACTTTCGAGTCTCTGTTTCAATTCCTGCTTCAATCCATTTCACGTTAAAACACAATGACCTTGTATTTTATATAGATCCAGTTTCTCTTCTATCCATTTTTGTAGGTAATTGCTTTGGGACACCCTATTTAATCCCTTATATTCATGTTTAAAACTCGCTTTGGCTTTAATAGAAACCTATATTCCTTTTAGTGCGTGTTTGAGGGAGAGTGGAATTAGATATCTTTGGTTCACAAAAGAGAGATTTTCAAATTTTTGTTCAAGAAAAAAAATGTCATGGCAACATCTGGCTGGGGCCATTTGCCATGGTTACCAAAGAATGTTGTGACTGCAGAGAGATGGACCTTAAGCAGGCTTCCTCCTGTGTCACCCAAGAGGAGGAGTTCTGCAATAATGATGGCTACAAGTAACTATTTACTAATAGTGTTTATGTAGCCCAGATCAGCCTTAAGCATGTTAAACATTTTAGTATAGCCAGTCCTCCTGATTTACAAAGAAGAACCTGCAAGGGGAAGAGGCTGCACATTACAGAGCTGAGTGAAAGACAGAGCAGCTTCTGACTCTGCGCATGCTCTCTGTCCTAACAGAGCGGCTTCACTGCCCCTGCGCATGCTCTCTGTCTTAACTGCTGCCAGTGCTGTAGTGTACAGAGTCACCATGACTTTGCTGTGATCCTGAGACCTTTGAACGCACTTCCCTGTGAATCTTCATTGACCGGAAGCAACAGCATTGCTGAAGTGATTTCTTACATCAGCCTTGTCTTTGTGGCTGGCTTGGCTTGTAAAGAAGGAACTCAAAGTTCAGTAAACTAGAACAAGGGGCTGTGGAAATAACTTGGCTGTCAACATGCTTGTCATGCAGACATGAAGGCCTGAATTCTGTCTTCGAATAGATATATACACATACTCACACCCAAACACGCACGCGCACGGAAACAATGGCATGTGGCACGTGCCTGTAATCCCATTGCTGACAGCAGAGATGTGAGGGTATCTGGCTTGTCACTCTAACCAAGTCATCAAGCTCTGGATTTACCAGCAGACCTGTCTCATAAAGGATGACAGGGATAGCTGACGAAGACATCTGATGTTGACCTCTGTCCTCCACATTCATGCACACATATGTTAGGATTATACCTCAGTGGTTGAGTATGTGTTTAGCATGTCACTGACCCTACATTCAATCGCCAGATTCTAGAGACAACAACAAAAATCCAAATCTGGCTGTCTCTCAGTCTCCACAGGAACAAATTCAAGCAACAGTGGGCATGGGTCAACAGGATCCACAAAGACATACTGTAGAGGCCTTTCCTTCCCGCCATTGTTCATGATACACAATACTGTGTCACAACCAGCTACATAGTGCTTATACTGTATACAGAGAGACTAAAACAGGAATGATAAACCTTGCAGGTTAAGTGTAAGCCAGTTAAGAATAAGTTTTTCTTTATCCCGTGTTAAATCCTTGAAAGTAAAGGTTTCTATTTGTAATTAAAAATAAGTTCCTGTTTCTTATATCTAGTATAAAAAGCAAACTATGTCTTTCAACCTATACCAAGCTTGTGATCCCATTCACATGATGCATATCTTTACCCTTTCACAGCAAAAGAAAAGCTATGGGTTCCTTCAAAGTTGATAAAAATCAGACTTGACAAAGGGAGACCTCCTGAAGACCTTGGTAATAGAGAAGAAAAGGGAGACTAACACAGTCAATAAAATAGGTGATGTTTATGTCTTTGTATATGGAGGCAGCTCTGGAACTGACTGAGACTAAAATGTCTATACACAGCCAACAACACTTCTTGGGTACAGATTTCTAATGACTTGTTATTACATACTATTTATTACAAGGGCATGTATATAATGTTACATTACAGTTTGACTATGTGATCAAACTAACCTGAAGAAAGGCAGTCATCTTTTTTTATTGATCTTCATTAACCAATATGTGCCCCTGCATACTCCTTGTGAATATCTTTACAGAATTGTAGGTTGCTTTTAAGTTTTGTATACTGCAGGATAAAAGAAGAGGAAGATAGCCCTAAAAAGAATCACACTCCGGGATGCTGAGATTCTGGGACCTTCCATTCCAGCTTCATGCATGACTCTACTTCAACTACATGGAATCTGCTTCTTTTAAAGACTTGCTTCCAGAACCTTTCCAAAACAGCTAGCTTGCCTATCCAGCTTTTCATAATGACATGGTCAGGATGTCAGCTAAGCAATGAGCTTTCTCAGCACACAGTGACTGGAAGGCAAATGGAAGGCTCTCCTTTAACAAAGCCAACTTTCCTGTTTCCCTTTGGGCCCCCAGATGGGGATTCTTTGTCCCAATTCAGCTGGAAGCAGATTAAAGAAGATCATTGTCCCAGTTCCTTATGTTAGGGTGGATGGTACTGGTTATTTTAGGAATTATAGATATGTTGTCATTTAAGGTGGTATTTTACAAATGTAGCTTTGGACAGGGAGGGAACTAGAGAGCTTAAACTCAGGGATTTCTATGTTCCCTTTTCTCTTCTCTATCCTTCCTTCTTAGGAAAAGGGAAGGGGTGGAAAAGAAGGGGATATAGTGATATCATATAAATTATAGCAATAGACAAATAGGGATAGGTTAGCAAATTTACACTTAACCAAAACATTGCATAGCTATATCTTACATTGGTAGAAATCTTTATAATTGATACATAGTTGAAGTTATAATCTCTTACATTGGTACAGAATTTATTTGATACAAATTTGAAGTTTTCATTGGTATGAATTTCTTATTGATATAAAGATGGGATTAATATTATTGCTCTCATATAGGCATTGTGCTATACAACACATTTAAGAATACATGGCTTAGACCCAGTCCTTCTACAACTGCTATTATAAACTGTTTTTAGGTGATTAAGCAATACAAGTTAAGGGCCAGATAGCAAACTCAAGGTCCTGAGTTAATTAAAAAGGGTGTTTCTGAGATATTTCAATTAGAAATGGCCAAGAATAGTCAAGGCTTAACAGTTCAGAGATGCTTTGGGTAGATAGATAGTCTTTAAAGGCATCAGGAGTCCACAGAATATGACGTTTATGGGCATTGCTTTATTAAAGGTCATTTGACTAGAGACCTGTCTGCTCTGACAGCACCCTTTCTTGGATTCAAAAAAGAAATTGAGCATCAGTGGAGATATTCCAGTTGTGGTGAGCCAGCCACTAGGCAAGAATTGCCTCATTATATCTACAGACAAAATATTGTCCAGGAAAAGGACACACTATGAGGAATAATCGACTGATAATCTCTGCCAATACAGGGAAATC
This sequence comes from Mus caroli, assembly GCF_978045245.1. Lineage (NCBI taxonomy): Eukaryota > Metazoa > Chordata > Mammalia > Rodentia > Muridae > Mus > Mus caroli. Next base: position 9,341,979 of record NW_028227272.1, read on the forward strand.
AGCCCTTCAAACTTCTGCATTACAAAGATCTGTCAGATGGTCCTGGGCCGGAAGGCTGAAGACTGATGCTCCAATATTTTAAATTACAGAGACTGTCCAGGTGACCCGCAGTCTCTATAAATTACCTATGTTTTGGAAGTTATATTTTGTGCTTCTCATATTTTCAGGTAATATTAGTCATTCTTGGATTTCTGATGGGGTTGAAGATTGGCAGTCTCATAGCCAACCAAGCTGTTTAGCATTGAGAAAGATGATACAGAATTGAGAGGATGGTTTTCAGATGGCATACAATCTAAAGCTAGGGCATGAGTCAGGTGTAGAATTATAAGTCTTTTAAGTTAGGATAGATGACAGAGGTTCTATTTAATTGACAAAGATGATAGATTGGGTGTTAGGTCTATCTTGTACTTTATAAATGACAAAATGGTAATAGTTGTGCTCAATTTATATCTGAGTTAATAGAAAGAAGGGGGGGTTGTGGATAACCCTAGTCTAGTATTTTGATGCTAATTCCACTTTACCAGGAGGAGTTACAGAAAAAGAGTGAATCACATATACAGGTGCCTTGGGAACCTTCTCCCCACCTTCACTTTTCAAATAAAGGCTAGAGCTGGTGACTGGGCAGTAGGAGAGAAGGTGGAGCTGAAAAGCTTGGGAGAGAAGAGAGAGAGGAGGAGAGAGAGAGGGCAGTGGAGGAGGATGAGCAGAAGCGCATGGCTTGGAGAAACTGTAGGTTATAAGGGATCTCATAGAAGGGGATATAGTAGTGCAGTGGTCGATCTGTCCAATCCAGGCGTGTAGCTTGTATTCCTGTTGATTGAGTTGTGATTTCATAGACCGGGTTGGAGATTTCCAGCAACACCTTTCCTTTCACTCTATCTTTCTAACAGGGGACCCAAGCTTCATTCCCAGGACTGACATGGCAGCTATTAACTACCTGTAACTCTACTTCTGGGACATCTAATGTTCTCTCCTGGTTTTGTTAGGCACCGAATGACTGAATGAATGAATATGGTACTCAGACATATATTCAAGAAAGCCACTTATACCAATAAACTATTATGAGACACTAAATTAAATTTACAAAATACTAGATATCATAGTGTTACTTGCAATGCCAGTCCTGGGGAGGTGGGGATGAGTAGCTTTCCTGGGGCTCAATGGCTAGCCTGCCTAGGCTGCTTGGCAAAGTTCAGATCAGTGAGAGAGGATGTGCAAAACAAATGAATGAACCAATGATAATGCAAATAAATAAATAAGGACAGTGTCAAAGAAATAATATCCAAGGTTGAATGCTTGCCTCCACATACACCTTACACACAGTTGCATGTGTGTGTGTGTGTGTGTGTGTGTGTGTGTGTGTGTGCCCACACATACACCACATAATGTATGAGAGTCTGCTATTGTAATTAGGGGCAAACAGTCATTTTAGTATTACAAAAAAAAAAAAAAAAGATTCTACAAACTATTTGAAGAGCTCAGAGCCTGTGGAAAAGGGTTGCATATGAATAGGGAAACTTTCATTAAAAATTCAGGAATAAAAGGCCATGTGAAAAAGGTTAGAAATAATTGGTATTAGTTAGCCCAGAAATGACTAAATGACCACTTAATTACTGTCTTCATTTCTTCCCCAAACAGGATATGCTCCATCCCTTTATTGCCCCTAAAATGCTCATGAAAAACCTAGAGACAATGACCTTAAAGGAAAGCAAAGCAAATGAGAGACCATTCTTGGAGCTTTTAGAGTCTCACAGTTGTGACAGCCAGTGCACCCCGGGGGATATTCTGCTATGTGAAATCAGCCAGGTTGAGAAAGAGGGGAAAAATGCATGTTTTCATTTAAATGTGAAATCTTGCAAAGTGGAGTTTATAGAAATACGGAGTAGGAAGTTGTGGTGTGAGGCTAAGGAATAAGGAAGAAAGGACATGTCTGTCCAACAGGGTGAAAACTGAAGACATTGTAGGGGCTACATGCCCAGAACAGTGGGCAGAGTTAAAGGCACTGTGCTGTGTTGCAGCTTCAGGAGGTTCTGACTCACTCATGAGCCAATAGCAGAGGTGAACTTCTTATCCCACAGACCTCCTCCATCCCAGTGTTAGATCACTAAGGAAGACTTTGTAGCTTATCACTGAGGACAAGATCAAGATGTAAGACTCCTAACCCATAAGTTCATGAAAATTTTCTTAAAGCATCATCTATTCAAGATTGTGCTCATGACAGAGAGTACTCCAAAAATAAGAGTTACCAGCCTCACTCTGGGGTACAAATCTTCACTCCCTCAAATGAAATACGAATTCAGTATTTTCTGTTCTTTCTGGAGGACATGGGAATTTGTATTTTCACCTAGACAAAAGTGATGCTAAATTTCAGATCATGATCATCAAGCCACACATCCCATCATCTGTTCAAAACCCTGAGCATGTCAGTGTGAAATAAGGGACAAGCCGCCTGAGATCATTCAAAGAAAGTTTGTAATAGGGGCTCCTGTGTTGCCCAGACTGATATTCAACATTGAGACTCAAATGATCTTCCTGCCACACAATCCAAGTTCAAAGTAGATCTCTGAAGAGTCACATACACATACACACACACACACACACATACACACACACACACACACACACATACATACACCCTTATGTGAAGTCATGAGTTTGCCCATTCAGGACAGCATGTGTGTGTTTCAGGCTTGGTACAGTTGGGAAGTCAAGCCTCTGGAGGAGGACACCCATCATTCATCTTGATTTTTTTAAATGGGAAACAAAGAAGGAGCCTTGGCATGGGGCGTATTGGTGTCTGGAGTTCTCAGGTCTTTAATCCCTTGAGTGCCAGACTGGATTTCTACCTTGCCCAGACCTCTGCTGCTGCCATTGTGTTAAACCCAATCACAAGGACCTTCCTGGGAAATAAGGACTTGCTTTTGCCACAAAGCAGCAGAGGAAATAAAAGGTCAGTTCTCAAAAGCCCAGCTGGGAGCCAGCTCTGCCTCTTCTGACCTTCCAAACTCCACATTAGAAGGGCAATGATCTCAGCGATTTACCAGCATGGGCTTCTGAGCCTACAGTTAGGTGAAAGGCTACTAAGAGGCTGAGTTAATACTTCGGTAAATGCATCATTCCAAGCAGCAGGAGTGTTTGTGTTCTGGGAGGGCCAATCTTCCTGTACTGATGGAGAGAGGGAGGCCTGGTAGGGCATTGGGCACCATCTCCTAGTCACTGTCCATACAGAAGAGATGACTTTAGACACCTGCATCTCATACACCCAAAGTGGGCCCATGACTCACTCTGTAGCTGAGGATGACCTCCTCTGCTTAATTCCTGATCTTCTCATCTTTACCTCCCAAATTCTGGGACTACAGGCACAGGTTTGCATCATTGTGCATCACGTCCCACTTATGCTAGAAACTGAGCCCAGAGCTTCATAATTGGATAAGTACCCTACCAAGGGAGTCACACCCCCAACTTCAATGTATATACCTTCTTAATCACATGGAAGCCATTTTCAACACACCCCTTCCTTGGGAAAGCTATCCCCCTTTTTTTTCTCTAGTTTCCATCCCTAACTGAACCTTGAATCCCTTTAACAGCCTTGCTTTACCAAGTGTGTGTTTATTCTGATTTGGGGGAGCATTATCGATTGACTCATCCATTCTGTCTTCTGCTAGCTTGCATATCAGGGACAGATTGAATTTAAGCTTCTTTGAAAGGAAAAAGGGAGAGGAAGCCTTCACCATTGTCTGTCTTAAAGCAGAGCAGATACAGGCATCCTGATTTTAAAATGTAAGATTGACTGTCTCCCACTTAACCTGTTATCACTGTCCTTTTACATTGGGAGTTTCTTTTCCAATGCCTTTCTATTAGCCTAAAACCTACCTGTGCTTTGCTTAAGGAAAGGGTCTGGGTATGCTCCAAGCTCTGACAGTGATCTTCAGGTAGCCAAGGAAATGAATCTAAGCTCAGCAGAGCAGTAATTGAGACCAAGACTAGAGAACACAGTGGGAGTGGGGAGGTGGGGAGATGGCGAGATGGCAGAGAAAGAATGCTTTTTACTTCACAGGCACTTCTTGAGTTGGTGTGTTGTAGTGACAGCAGCAAGAGACAGAGGTCCACTGGGCCACTCCCAGCATCATGCAGAGGTCCCTAATCTTGTAGAGACCTAGACTCAGGCCAAGTCAAGGGATTCCTGGTCTCAATGAAGAAAATACTTTCAGAAATAGTCAGAGAAGCCACTACTTGTCTACCAATGCCCCCCTGCAAAGGCTCTGCCCAGTCTCTGGTGTCTCTAAGGAGGCTGAATATCCATCCTCTATCTCAAATCTCCTGGTCCTATTGCTGGTGTCCCATTTACATTTGAGGGCCTGACTCATTCAGTAAGGATGTCAGCACTGATGTTACAGCATAGATCTGTATAGATGACAGGCATAAGCTGGCAAAAAACGCTTTACACTGTTCTGCACTGGTTTTATAATGATCAGAAAAAAATACATAAATATGTGTTTTAAAATTAAGCTTTAAAATAGAAAGAAATTTCTCAAAACAAAACTCTCCTCAGACCAAATAAAACTAGGTTGTCAGCTGAATTGATGTGACAGGCTGTCTTGTCCGTTCTCTCTCTCTCTCTCTCTCTCTCTCTCTCTCTCTCTCTCTCTCTCTCTCTCTCTCTCTCTCTCTCTCCATCTCTCTCTCCATCTCTCTCCCTCTCTCTCCCTCTCTTTCCCTCTCTCTCCCTCTCTCCCTCTTTCTCCCTCTCTCTTTTTCTCCTTCTCTCCCTCTCTCCCTCTTTCCCTCTCTCCCTCTCTCTCTCCCCCTCTCTCCCTCTCTCTCCCCATCTCCCCATCTCCCTCTCTTCCTTTCTCCCTCTCTCCCTCTCTCCCTCTTTCCCTTTCTCCCTCTCTCTCTCCCTCTCCTTAAAATTAGGGGCTTTGGGGAACAATAAGGAGGCAATAGCAGAGTTCCAGTGATCTGATTGGGGGAAATGGAAAGAGGGGGCTGTCATTAGCAAAGGGGAGAGCAATACAGGAGAAGAAGGGTAAAATAACAGTAAGGATGTCTGAAACAGTATAAAGAATCATGTCATTTACTATTTACTGTATTTACTGTAAGAACCCTGTAATGCATGTAAGTCTCTATATAATTATATATAATTTAAATAATTTTTCTTATCTGGGCTAACAGTGCTTCTTCTATGAGCCAAAGGCCACCTAATAAAAATCTCAACATCTGACATAAGAATCACTCTCTTGAGTTGTTGCTAGGGCTGTCCAAGAGACTCTCAAAACACATGGGCTATTGCTATTGACAGTGGTTGTATCCCACCTACCAACCCCAAGGTGGAGGTACATCCCCATTTCTGAAGACACCACGCACTTCAGACACAGGGCTCAGAGGCCATTGAGCTGGAACTGACCTGTAAGCCTCCTCCTTGAGGTCTAGCCTTCGTGGAACCAGAAGGTGCTATATAAGCTTCCAAAGGAAGGAGGCAACCAGCAGTCCTACCCAACTATGGTGTCTATGAAACACAGCAAAGACCAGCATGGCACAACCCCAAGAAGCCCCAACCATACACAGAAAGCTACAAGTAACTAAGAAATTCTGAGAGTGGGAAAAATAGTCTTCCCCAGGGAACAGCCTACCAGTTGATTAGCCAATACCAAAAGCCCAGCCCAACCACCACGTGTGAGTAACATACAGACTGAGAAGGCTATATCTAGCACTAACATATAGCATGGAAGAACAATTAATGATAAAGGAGGTCATGAATTTGAGAGCAAGGAGCATATGGGAGGGTTTGGAGGCTTTGGAGGGAAGGGAGAAATTATGTGATTATATTATAATCTCAAAAATAGGTTTAAATGAAAGTTTGTGATAGAATTACATGAAATAATGAAGCATAAAAGCCCTTGATAATCTTTAAAATATCAAGCATACACAGATGACAATAATGGTGAGTATTGTTGTTAATACACAGTAGGGCATTACCCCTGTGTTCAGTTTGATGCCTTTATAATCAACTAACCATATTCCCAGCCCTTATATTTTTATTTAGTTCACAGGGACTAGTTATTTCAAACAAGGTAATAAAACTTCCATCTACTGCCTTGTTCTATGGCTTATATGACACGCCTGGGAAATCTTAACATTAACAAAATACCATGCATCATAAAGCACCCTTCATTATTCTTGTCAGGTCTACCTTCATTCACTTTTCTTACCTTACTTCCTGTTGCTTATGGAGTCATTTGTGCATTAATCAAATTTAAGCCTACTCTCTTTTTACTTCCAAGTAGGGGCCTGGTCCGGAAGTCCAGTAACTTATTTGCAAAGAGTCTGAGAGCCTGGTGAGGCAGTAACTGTCATGCAGAATTCATCTCCCAAGATGGACGCTTTTCAGAAACCACTTAGCCCTTGCTTCATGAAGGTCACCTTGTATCATTTTAATTGCTGTTAGTTACTATGCAGCAGGAACCTGTAGAATAATTAACATATATACATATGTGTGTGTGTGTATAAACATATGTAATATTATATGCAGAAAGCTGAAGGTCATATGGGTTGCATGCTTCCCCAGTATATTCTCTTGTCTACATTTTTTATGGTGTGCATCTCCCTCTCCTGTTATTGACTGTGTCTCACTAGGTTCCCAGAGCATTAATGGACTCTTAGGTAACAGCCTCATCGTCTGTTTTTCAACACACACATAGATGTTCTTCCTGTCAAGACTTGTTCTTTACGAGTCCGGTGCCACTGTGTCTCCTCTACAAAGGTATCAATAGATGGGTCTTAGTTTCCTTTATACATTTTAGTATACTAATATTGTGTCCCAACCATCTATGAGATCCTCAAGGTGCCTGCATTCCTCTTGGTGTCTCCAGGCCTCAGCACAATCTTGGCTAAAAGCTTCTCCGGATATGCTTGTTGAAAGAGGACCAACCATATTGGCATGAATTTTTATGCTACGTTTTGTGGAGACAATGCTTTCTCTTTTCGCTACAGAAAGCATATTTCGCTACTTCTAGCATAGTCCCTGGGATACTGTCAGTAAATATTTGTTGAAAGAATGAAGGAAGAAACAAATGAAGATATACTGGCCTAAAGTATTGTGAGAGTGGGGACTGCCATCCCTGGGTCATCTGGGATCATTTTCTTCACTACCCTTTCTTCCCATTGGCCTGCTAAGTCTTGGTGTAGTCATTTACTTATGGAATATCATATGATATAGGTAGTTCGGCCTCACAGATTTTGCTTAAAGTCAAACTACTTGAACGCACATCATGACATAACTCCTTACCCTATATGTAGCTTCCAGGCAAATGTTGGACCTTCATTGGCTTCTGCTTCCTAATATACTGATACTACTTCCTAGACTAATAAAGAAGTATTTTGTTTTTTTTTTAAAAAAGGTTCTTAGCATAGTCCTGAACAAACAGTAAATGTTCCCTGTATCATTATCAAATAAATTGGGATGTAGGTTCAAGGTAATATACTTGATACCAGATTATATTCTAGAGAGGTAAGTATGACAAAAGATGTGTCTTTGCCTGCAAGATGCTCATATTACATAAAGTCAAGCATTTAATATGTGATGATATGTTCAATGAAGCAAATAAATGAGGCCAGCAGAAATTGTGAGGGGCTTTATTGATAAAGTGATATAAACAAGCAATCTGGAGAGTGGAATTCTGAGCTAGGGGTTAGAAGAATAAATAGAAAACACACATGAGCAAAGCAACTAATGGGGAGAGAGCAAAGAAGAGAGGGAGGAAGGGAGGCAGGGAGGGAAGAGGGAGAGAGAGAGAGAGAGAATCAAATCCACCTGCACTTTGTTTTGTGTGTCTTCCTCCTGTCCCTGTTTGTTAGCATTCTGTCTACACTCTACCCCCCAGTTACCTGGCAACAGCTAGGTATGCTTTACCCCACAGTTACCTGGCAACAGCCAGGTAGGCCTGACCCACTATAGGCTGCTTGCCCCCTCCTCCCTCTCTTGTTCTCTTGCTTTCTTGGGCTCTTTCCTTCTTGCTCTCT